>NW_027095218.1:0-29090 GCF_029207755.1 Chamaea fasciata | reverse complement strand
GGCGAAGGTCACGTGACCCAACCCGGGTCACTTTTCACCAATTCCGGTTTTTTCTTTTTTTTTTTTATTCTACAAATACAAAAGGAAAGGGGGCGGGGCCGCGGCCTCCGGACACGCCTACAAAACAAGGGCAGCCAATGGGAAGCGGCCCCGCCCCGTCAATCAACCTGAAGACACTTGGGGGAGGGGCGAAAAAATCCAGCGGGGACCAATCAAAGACGGCTCCGCCCCTCCCTCAGCTGTGGGGCGGGGCTTGTCCAATCGCCTGAGCTCCTGAAGGCGGGAAATGAGAAAGCCCCGCCCTCAGATCATTCACAGCCAAAAGGAGAGCGGGAGCAGTGGTGGGCGGGGCTTGAATGCAGCTCCACCCTTTGAGGCGTGGTTTATCGCTATGTGGATGTGTTGTGGTCACGCCCCTTTTACCCTACATGAAAAATGGGCGTGGCCTGGACTGTGACGGGGCGTGGTCTCGGTGGGATCCGCATTGGGGGTTTGGGCTCTGATTTGGGCCACACCTGAAGGGGCGGGGCCTAAAACAAGCCACGCCCTTTTAGTGGACAGTATTGTTCTGATGGCCGTGACCCAGCAGACCACGCCCCTTTCTGCACCAACCCCGCCCATAGTTCACTGTTCACGCTGCGGTTGGTGGAGCCTGGGAGGGTGTGGTCGGTGTGGCCACGCCCCTGGGCGTGTCCCGGCCCCGCCCTCAGAGCAGCAGTTTCCCATTGCGGTGGATTTTGAGGATCCGGCCCAGGCGCTGCTTGGCTGTGGCCAAACCCTTCCGGGGGCGTTTCCCTGGGGGCGGGAATGTCACCGGGATTGGGGGGGACAGGGGACACTGAGAGCCCCAAAACCCACCCTGACCCCCGGAACCCACCCAGACCCACCCCAAATCCCCACCCGGACCCACAGAAACCCACCCAGAGCCCCTCAGACCCACAAATACCCACCCAAATCCACACCCAGACCCACAGAAACCCACCCAGAACCCGTCAGACCCACAGAATCCCACCCAAATCCAACCCCAAATCCACCCCAAATCCCCACCCAGACCCACAGAAACCCTCCTAAATCCACCCCAAAACCTCTCAGATCCACAGAAACCCACCCCAAACTCACCCAGACCCACAGAAACCCACCCAAACTCACCCCAAATCCCCACCCGGACCCACAGAAACCCACCCAAAACCCCTCAGACCCACAGAAACCCACCCCGATCTACAGAAACCCACCCAAAACACACCCAGGAGCCCTCAACCCACAGAGCCCTCCCCAACCCCCCTCAAACCCTCCCTCAACCCCCCCGCAGCATCTCCAAAACCCCTCAAATATTCCCCAACCCCTCAGACCCTCCCCAACCCCCCCCCAAAGCCCCTCAATAATTCCCCAAATCCCCTTAGACTGTCCCCAAGTGCCCCCAAAACCCCCCCAACTCCCCCTGGAACCCCCTGAAATCCCATCAGACCCTCCCTAACCCCCCTGCAGCCCCCTGAGACCCCCACCAAAACCCCACGAAAATCCCCAAATCCCCCAAAACCCCCCTGCAGCAAATCCAACACCCCCCCAAACCCCTCAACTCCCCCCAAACCCCCCTTGGACCCTCTCCTAACTCGCCCCAAACCCCCTCAGCCCCTCCCCAAACCCCCCCAAACCCCCTCAGCCCCTCCCCAAACCCCCTCAGCCCCTCCCCAAACCTCCCCCAAACCCCCCCAGCCCCTCCCCAAACCCCCCAAACCCCCCCCAAACCCCCCCAGCCCCTCCCCCAAACCCCCTCAGCCCCTCCCCAAACTCCCCCAAACCCCCTCAGCCCCTCCCCAAACTCCCCCAAACCCCCCCAAACCCCCCCAAACCCCCTCAGCCCCTCCCCAAACCCCCCAAACCCCCTCAGCCCCTCCCCAAACCCCCCCAGCCCCTCCCCAAGCCCCCCCTCACCGTGGCTGGGCGGGGCCGTCCCGGGGGGTCCCCGGCGTTGGTTGAGGAAGACCCCCGGGGCCATGGGGGTGGGGGCGCGGCCGGGCTGAGCCCCGGGCGGGGGGTCCCGGCCCCCCCGGCCGGGCCGTGTACTCGTGGTCAGCCAGGCTGGGGGGGTACAGCGGCTCCTGGGGGGGCTCCAGGGGGGGCTCGGCCTCGGGGTCGCCCCCCGCCCCCAGCTCTGCCTCGGGCTCGGGGTCGCCCTCGGGCTCGGGCTCGGGCTCTTCTTCTTCTTCCTCCTCATCTTCCTCCTCCTCCTCTTCTTCCTCCTCCTCCTCTTCCTCCTCGGGGGAGGGGGGCGACGGGGGGCGGCGCTTGGCCGGGCCCTTCCTGCGCTGCAGCTTGCGGTGCTCCTGGGGGGGGACGGGGGGGGGGTTAAGGGGGATTTGGGGGGTCAGGGGGGTATTTACAGGGGGCTTTGGGGTGTTTGGGGCAGTCAGGGGGGGATTTATGGGGGTTTGGAGGGGATTTAGGGGGGGGTTGAGGGGTCGGGGGGGGATGTATGGGGGAGTTTGGGGGGTCTGAGGGGGATTTATGGGGCTCAGGGGGGGATTTATGGAGGGGTTGGGGGGTCAGGAAGGGATTTGGGGGGAGTTTGGGGGGCTCTGAGAGGTCGGGGGGGCTCAGGGGGGGATTTATGGGGTGTTGGGGAGGGTTTGGGGGGATTTATGGGGAGTTTGGGGGGTCAGGGGAGGATTTATGGGGGGTTTGGGGAGGGTTTGGGGGGATTTATGGGGAATTTGGGGGGTCTGAGGGGGATTTATGGGGGTTCGGGGGATATTTATGGGGATTTTGGGGGTGTTTGGGAGGTCGGGGGGGGGATTTGGGGGGGTTTGTGGGGTCTGAAGGCTCGGGGGGCTCAGGGGAGTTTATGGAGGGGTTTGGGGGGCTCAGGGGGGGTCAGGAAGGGATTTGGGGAGGTCAAAGGGGGAGTTACAGGGAACTGAGGTGTATTTACGGGGGATTTGGGGGGATTTGGGGGGATTTGGGGGGTCTGAGGGGTCGGGGGGGGCTCAGGGTGAGGTTTATGGGGATTTGGGGGGTCGGGGGCAGATTCATGGAAGGTTTGGGGGCTCAGGGAGAGATTTACAGCGGCTTTGGGGGATCTGAGGGAGATTTACGGGGAGCTGAGGGGGGGGGTTTGGTGGGCTGGGGGGGGGCACCCCACCTGATGTTCCTCCCAGTTCCCCCCAGTTCCTCCCAGTTCCCCCCAGTTCACCTGCTGGGCCAGTTTGGCGGCGGCGGCGGCCAGCCCGGTCTCCACCGAGGCCACGCGTGTCCCCTCGCGCACCGGGCGGCTCTGGCGGGGCAGCGACGGCGTCACCCGAGCTGGGGGGACACCCCGACATCAGGGGTGGGTAAAGGGGGACACCCCGAAATCAGGGACACCCCGAAACCAGGGGTGGGATAAAGGGGGACACCCCGAAACCAGGGACACCCCAACATCAGACACCCCGAAACCAGGGACACCCCGAAACCAGGGATACCCCAACATCAGACACCCCGAAACCAGGGACACCCCGACATCAGGGACACCCCGAAACCAGGGACACCCCGAAACCAGGGACACCCCAACATCAGACACCCCGAAACCAGGGACACCCCGACATCAGGGACACCCCGAAACCAGGGGTGGGATAAAGGGGGACACCCCGAAACCAGGGACACCCCAACATCAGACACCCCGAAACCAGGGACACCCCGAAACCAGGGATACCCCAACATCAGACACCCCGAAACCAGGGACACCCCGACATCAGGGACACCCCGAAACCAGGGGTGGGATAAAGGGGGACACCCCGAAACCAGGGACACCCCAACATCAGACACCCCGAAACCAGGGACACCCCGAAACCAGGGATACCCCAACATCAGACACCCCGAAACCAGGGACACCCCGACATCAGGGACACCCCGAAACCAGGGACACCCCGAAACCAGGGGTGGGATAAAGGGGGACACCCCGAAACCAGGGACACCCCGAAATCAGACACCCCGAAACCAGGGACACCCCGAAACCAGGGGTGGGATAAAGGGGGACACCCCGAAACCAGGGACACCCCGAAATCAGGGGTGGGATAAAGGGGGACACCCCGAAACCAGGGACACCCCGAAATCAGGGACACCCCGAAACCAGGGGTGGGATAAAGGGGGACACCCCGAAATCAGGGACACCCCGACATCAGACACCCCGAAACCAGGGGTGGGATAAAGGGGGACACCCCGAAACCAGGGACACCCCGACATCAGGGACACCCCGAAACCAGGGACACCCCGAAACCAGGGGTGGGATAAAGGGGGACACCCCGACATCAGGGACACCCCGACATCAGGGGTGGGATAAAGGGGGACACCCCGACATCAGGGACACCCCGACATCAGACACCCCGAAACCAGGGGTGGGATAAAGGGGGACACCCCGAAATCAGGGACACCCCAAAACCAGGCACACCCTGAAATCAGGGACACCCCGACATCAGGGACACCCCGAAACAAGGGGTGGGATAAAGGGGGACACCCCGAAACCAGGGACACCCCGAAACCAGGGATACCCCAACATCAGACACCCCGACATCAGGGACACCCCAAAATCAGGGCCCGGGACAGGGACACCCCGAAATCAGGGATGGGTAAAGAGGGGGACACCTCGAAATCAGAGCAGGGTAAAGGGGGAACACCCCGAAATCAGGGCCTGAAATGGGGACATCCCAAAATCAAGGATGGGTAAAGGGAGGGACACCCCAAAACCAGGGACACCCCGAGATCAGGGCACAGACCAGGGGACACCCTGAAATCAGGGATAGGGTACAGGGAGATACCCCGAAATCAGGGACACCCCGAAATCAGGGACACCCTGACATCAGGGACACCCCGACATCAGGGATGGAATAATGGGGGACACCCCGAAATCAGGGATGGGATAAAGGGGGGGGGCACCCCAAAGTCAGGGCACAAATAAAGGGGACACCCCGACACCAGGGATGGAATAATGGGGGACACCCCGAAATCAGGGATGGGATAAAGGGGGGGGACACCCCAAAGTCAGGGCACAAATAAAGGGGACACCCCAAAATCAGGGATGGGATAAAGGGGGACATCCCAAAACCAGGGACACCCCAAAATCAGGGACACCCCGACACCAGGGACACCCTGACATCAGGGATGGAATAATGGGGGACACCCCGAAATCAGGGATGGGATAAAGGGGAACACCCCAAAATCAAACCCCAACCAAGGCAGGAGGGCCCCCAAAAACCACCCAGCCCCCTCCCCCCCAAAATCCCCAAATTTCCCCCAAATTTCCCCCCAAACCTTTGGGGCTCCAGGGGGCGTCGTCCGTCACTTTCTTCTTTTTGGGGAGCGATTTCAGGGCGGGGTCGTCCTCGTCGGACTCCAGCGAGGGGTAAACTGGGGGGGCACAGAAATCGGGGTTCAGGGGGGTCTGGGGGAGGGAAATTTGGGGTTCAGGGGGGTCCTGGGGAGAAAATTGGGGTTCAGGGGTGGAAAATTGGGGTTCGGGGGGGGTTTGGGGTGGAAAATTGGGGTTCGGGGGGGTCCTGGGGTGGAAAATTGGGGTTCGGGGGGGGGTTTGGGGTGGAAAATTGGGGTTCGGGGGGGGGTTTGGGGTGGAAAATTTGGGTTCAGGGGGGGGTTTGGGGTGGAAATTTGGGGTTCAGGGGGGGGGTTGGGGTGGAAAATTTGGGTTCAGGGGGGCCTGGGGTGGAAATTTGGGGTTCAGGGGGGTCCTGGGGTGGAAAATTGGGGTTCGGGGGGGGGGTTTGGGGTGGAAAATTGGGGTTCAGGGGGGGGTTTGGGGTGGAAAATTGGGGTTCGGGGGGGGTTTGGGGGAAAAAATTTGGGTTCAGGGGGAGGAAAATGGGGCTTGAGGGGGGCCCTGAGGGGTTGGGGGGCAGGAAATTGGGGTCGGGGGGTTTGGGGGGCACAAAAGTTGGGGTTTGGGGGGGTGGGGGGGATTTTTCAGCGAGGTTTTGGGGTATTTTGGGGCAGGTTTTGGGCAGGTTTTGGGATATGTTTTGGGCTATTTTGGGGGATTTATTTGGGGATTTTTTGGGCTATTTTTGGTCAGTTTTTGGGCAGTTTTTGGGCAGTTTGGGGATTTATTTGGGGATTTTTTGGACTATTTTGGGGCAGTTTTTGGGGATGTATTTTGGACTATTTTTGAGCAGTTTTGGGGATGTGTTTTGGGTTATTTTTGGGGCTATTTTTGGTCAGTTTTTGGGCTATTTTTGGGCAGTTTTGGGGATGTATTTTGGGCTATTTTTGAGCAGTTTTGGGGATGTATTTTGGGCTATTTTTGGTCAGTTTCTGGGCTATTTTTGGGCAGTTTTGGGGATGTATTTTGGGCTATTTCTGGTCAGTTTTTGTGCTATTTTTGGGCAGTTTTCAGGATGTATTTTGGGCTATTTTTGGGGCAGTTTTTGGTCAGTTTTTGGGCTATTTTGGGGCAGTTTTGGGGATGCATTTTGGGCAGTTTTGGGGATGCATTTTGGGCTATTTTTGGTCAGTTTTTGGGCTATTTTCAGGCAGTTTTGGGGATGTATTTTGGGCTATTTTTGGTCAGTTTTTGGGCTATTTTTGGGCAGTTTTGGGGATGTATTTTGGGCAATTTTTGGGGCTATTTTTGGTCAGTTTTTGGGCTATTTTCGGGCAGTTTTGGGGATGTATTTTGGGCTATTTTCGGGCAGTTTTGGGGATGTATTTTGGGCTATTTTTGGGGCTATTTTTGGTCAGTTTTTGGGCTATTTTTGGGCAGTTTTGGGGATGTATTTTGGGCTATTTTTGAGCAGTTTTGGGGATGTATTTTGGGCTATTTTTGGTCAGTTTCTGGGCTATTTTTGGGCAGTTTTGGGGATGTATTTTGGGCTATTTCTGGTCAGTTTTTGGGCAGTTTTTGGGCAGTTTTCAGGATGTATTTTGGGCTATTTTTGGGGCAGTTTTTGGTCAGTTTTTGGGCTATTTTGGGGCAGTTTTGGGGATGTATTTTGGGCAATTTTTGGGGCTATTTTTGGTCAGTTTTTGGGCTATTTTCGGGCAGTTTTGGGGATGTATTTTGGGCTATTTTCGGGCAGTTTTGGGGATGTATTTTGGGCTATTTTTGGTCAGTTTTTAGGCTATTTTCGGGCAGTTTTGGGGATGTATTTTGGGCTATTTTTGGGCAGTTTTTGGGCTATTTTTGGGGATGTATTTTGGGCTATCTTTGGGCAGTTTTTGGGCTATTTTTGGGCAGTTTTGAGGATGTATTTTGGGCTATTTTTGGGGCTATTTTTGGGCAGTTTTTGTGCTATTTTTGGGCAGTTTTGGGGATGTATTTTGGGCTATTTTCGGGCAGTTTTGAGGATGTATTTTGGGCTATTTTTGGGGCAGTTTTGGGGCAGCTTTTGGGATATACTTTGGGCAGTTCCGGGGTAACTTCCAGGCCCCCCAAACTCACTGTACTCGGCGTCCTTGAAGCAGGCCCCCAGGCTGTCCTGCTCGTCCAGGCTGCCCTCGGCCTCGCTGTCGGTGCTCCGGGGGGCCGGGGGGGCTCGTCGGGGCCCCCCAGAGCCCCCCGCGCCCCCCCTGTCGCCCCCCGCGCCCCCTGCCCACCAGGTCGGGGGGCCCAGGGGGGTCCCGGCGGGCAGGTTGGCCATGCAGAGCATGCCCTGGATGGCTTCACGTGTGCTGGGGGAGGCCGGGGCCTCGCTGAGGGGGGAGAAACGGGGAGAAAAAGGGGGGGAACGGTGAAAAATGGGGGGAAAGTGGGGAAAAAATGGGCGAAAAAAGGGGGAATTGGGGAAAAAAGGGGAAAAAATGGGAGGGAAATGGGGGGGAAATGGTGAAAAATTGGGGAAAATGCGGGTGAAGGGGGAAAAAAGGGGGGGGAAATGGTGAAAAATGGGGAGAATTGGGGAAAAAGGGGGAAAATGGGTGAAAAAAGGGGGAAAATGGGGGGAAACGGGGAGGAAATGGTGAAAAATTGGGGAAAATGGGGGTGAATGGGGGGAAATGGGGGAAAATGGGGGAAAATGGGCGAAAAAAGGGGGAATTAGGGGAAAAAAGGGGAAAAAATGGGGAGAAAATGGGGGGGAAATGGTGAAAAATTGGGGAAATGGGGGTGAATGGGGGAAAATGGGGGGAAATGGGGGGAAATGGGGAAAAATGGGCGAAAAAAGGGGGAATTTGGGAAAAAAGGGGAAAAAATGGGGGGAAATGGGGGGGAAATGGTGAAAAATTGGGGAAAATGGGGGTGAATGGGGAAAAAAGGGGGGAAATGGGTGAAAAAAGGGGGAAAATGGGGGGAAACAGGGAGGAAATGGTGAAAAATTGGGGAAAATGGGGGTGAAGGGGGAAACGAGGGGGAGAAATGGTGAAAAAGGGGGAGAATTTTGGAAAAAGGGGGAAAATGGGTGAAAAAAGGGGGAAAATGGAGGGAAACGGGGAGGAAATGGTGAAAAATTGGGGAAAATGAGGGTGAATGGGGGAAAATGGGGGAAAATGGGGGGAAATGGGGAAAAATGGGCGAAAAAAGGGGGAATTTGGGAAAAAAGGGGAAAAAATGGGGGGAAATGGGGGGGAATGGAGAGGAAATGGTGAAAAATTGGGAAAAATGGGGGTGAAGGGGGAAACAAGGGGGAGAAATGGTGAAAAATGGGGAGAATTTTGGAAAAAGGGGGAAAATGGGTGAAAAAAGGGGGAAAATGGGGGGAAATGGGGAAAAATGGGCGAAAAAAGGGGGAATTTGGGAAAAAAGGGGAAAAAATGGGAGGGAAATGGGGGGGAAATGGTGAAAAATTGGGGAAAATGGGGGTGAATGGGGAAAAAAGGGGGAGAAATGGTGAAAAATGGGGAGAATTTGGGAAAAAGGGGGAAAAAATGGGGGAAAAAGGGGGAAAAATGTGGGGGAAATGGGGGGAAAAGGGGGAGAAATGGGGAAAAATGGTGAAAAAAGGGGAAAAACAGCAAAAAAATGGGTGAAAATACGGGGAAGTGGGGAAAAAGGGGAGAAAAAAGGGAGAAAATGGTGAAAAATGGGGAAAAATGAGGGAAAATGGCAAAAAGTGGGGGAAAATGGGGAGAAAATGGGGGAAATGGGGGAAAAGGGGGAGAAATGGGTGAAAAGAGGGGGAAATGGGGAGGAAATGGAGAAAAAGGGGGGGAATGGTGAAAATTGGGGAAAAAACATGAAGAATGGTGAAAAACGGGAAAAAATGGATAAAAATGGGGGGAAAATGGGGGGAAAAATGGAGAAAAAGGGGGAAATAGTGACAATTGGGAGAAAAAACGTGAAGAATGGTAAAAAACAGGAAAAAATGAGGGAAAAATGGGGGAAAAATGGGGAGAAAATGGGGGGAAATGGGGGAAAAAGGGGAGAAAATGGGGGGAAAATGGTGAAAAAAGGGGAAAAACGGCAAAAAAATGGGTGAAAATGGGGGGAAGTGGGGAAAAGGGGGAGAAAAAAGGGGGAAAACGGTGAAAAACGGGGAAAAATGAGGGGAAATGGGGGAAAAATGGGGTGGAAGGGGGGAAATGGTCCCCAAAGACCCCCCCAAAAAGCCTCTCAAAAGCCCCTGGGGACCCCCCAAAACCACCCCAAGACCCCAAATAACCCCAAAAGCCAAGCCCAGCCCCACAACTGCCCTCCCCGAGCCCCCCAGGCCCCCCCAAACCTGAGCTGGGGGTACTCGGAGCCCCCCACTTGCCGGCTGGCCTTGAGCAGGTCCAGGATCCCGGCGCTGCCCCCGGCGCCCCCCTCGTCCTCCTCGTCCGTGGTGTAATCCTCCTGGGGGGAAAAACATCCCAAAATTATCCAAAATCGCCCCAAAAATATCCCAAAAGTACCCCCAGACTGTGGTGTGATCCTCCTGGGGGGGAAATATCCCAAAATTATCCAAAATCACCCCAAAAATATCCCAAAAGTACCCCCAGTCTGTGGTGTAATCCTCCTGGGGGGAAAAACATCCCAAAATTATCCAAAATCGCCCCAAAAATATCCCAAAAGTACCCCCAGTCTGTGGTGTGATCCTCCTGGAGGGGAAATATCCCAAAATCGTCCAAAATCGCCCCAAAAATATCCCAAAAGTACCCCCAGTCTGTGGTGTAATCCTCCTGGGGGGGAAATATCCCAAAATCATCCAAAATCGCCCCAAAAATATCCCAAAAATAGCCTCAGTCCATGGTGTAATCTTCCTGGGGGCAGAAACAGCCCAAAAATGCCCCAAAATAGCCCAAAAATGCCCCAAAATCACCCCAAAAATAGCCCCAGTCCGTGGTGTAATCCTTCTGGGGGCAGAAATAGCCCCAAACCACCCCAAAAGAGCCCAAAATAAGCCAAAATAGCCCAAAAATTACCCAAAATAGCCCAAAAATTGGCCGAAAATAACCCAAAACAACCCAAACCACTCCAAAATGGTTCAAAAATTACCCAAAGTAGCCCAAAATTAGGCAAAAAATTACCCAAAATAGCCCAAAAATTACCCAAAACGGTCCAAAAATAACCCCAAAATTACCCAAAATAGCCCAAAATAACCCAAAAATTACCTGAAATAGCCCAAAATAGCCCAAAATAACCCAAAATCGCCCAAAATTGCCCAAAATAACCCCAACTAACCCCAAAGAGCCCCCACCCGCCCCAGTCCGTGTTGCAATCCCGCTGAGGGGCACGAGGTCGGAAATATCCCAAAACAGCCCCAAATACACCAAAAAATGGCCAAAAACACCCCAAAAATACCCCCCTGACCCCCCCAAAACCCCAAAGAATCCCCCAAAACCCCAAAGAACCCCAAAAAACCCCAAAGAACCCCAAAAAACCCCAAAGAATCCCCCAAAACCCCAAAGAATCCCCAAAAACCCCAAAGAATCCCCCAAAAACCCCAAAGAATCCCCCAAAACCCCAAAGAATCCCCCCCAAACCCCAAAGAATCCCCCCAAACCCCAAAGAATCCCCCCAAACCCCAAAGAATCCCCCAAACCCCAAAGAATCCCCAAAACCCCAAAGAATCCCCCAAAACCCCAAAGAAACCCCAAAACCCCAAAGAATCCCCCAAAAACCCCAAAGAATCCCCCAAAACCCCAAAGAATCCCCAAAACCCCAAAGAACCCCAAAAAACCCCAAAGAATCCCCCCAAAACCCCAAAGAACCCCAAAAAACCCCAAAGAATCCCCCCCAAAACCCCAAAGAATCCCCAAAACCCCAAAGAATCCCCCCAAAAACCCCAAAGAATCCCCCAAAAACCCCAAAGAATCCCCCAAAAACCCCAAAGAATCCCCCAAAACCCCAAAGAATCCCCAAAACCCCAAAGAATCCCCCAAAACCCCAAAGAATTCCCCCCAAACCCCAAAGAATCCCCCAAAAACCCCAAAGAATCCCCTAAAACCCCAAAGAATCCCCCCAAAACCCCAAAGAATCCCCCCAAATCCCAAAGAATCCCCCAAAAACCCCAAAGAATCCCCAAAACCCCAAAGAATCCCCCCAAAAACCCCAAAGAATCCCCCAAAAACCCCAAAGAATCCCCCAAAAACCCCAAAGAATCCCCCAAAACCCCAAAGAATCCCCCCAAAACCCCAAAGAATCCCAAAAACCCCAAAGAATCCCCCAAAACCCCAAAGAATCCCCCCAAAACCCCAAAGAATCCCCCAAAACCCCAAAGAATCCCCCAAAACCCCAAAGAATCCCCCCGAGCCCCCCCAAACCCACCTCGATGTCGAAGTCGACCTCCCCCGGCTCCCGCACGCGGTTGGGATCCGAGCACGGCTTGGCGCGGGGCAGCTTCCGGGGGAGCCCTGGGGGGACCCCGAAAACGGGATTGGGGACCCCAAAAACGGGATTGGGGACCCCAAAAATGGGATTGGGGATCCCGAAAATGGGATTGGGGACGCCGAAAATGGGATTGGGGACCCGAAAAACGGGATTGGGGACCCCGAAAACGGGATTGGGGACGCCGAAAATGGGATTGGGGACCCCGAAAATGGGATTGGGGACGCCGAAAATGGGATTGGGGACCCCGAAAATGGGATTGGGGACCCTGAAAATGGGATTGGGGACCCCGAAAATGGGATTGGGGACCCCGAAAATGGGATTGGGGACGCCGAAAATGGGATTGGGGACGCCGAAAATGGGATTGGGGACCCGAAAATGGGATTGGGGACCCAAAAATGGGATTGGGGACCCCGAAAATGGGATTGGGGACCCGAAAATGGGATTGGGGACTCCAAAAATGGGATTGGGGACCCAAAAATGGGATTGGGGACCCCGAAAATGGGATTGGGGACCCGAAAATGGGATTGGGGACCCCGAAAATGGGATTGGGGATCCGAAAATGGGATTGGGGACCCCAAAAACGGGATTGGGGACCCCAAAAACGGGATTGGGGACCCCGAAAATGGGATTGGGGACCCGAAAATGGGATTGGGGACCCCGAAAATGGGATTGGGGACCCCAAAAACGGGATTGGGGACGCCGAAAATGGGATTGGGGACCCGAAAATGGGATTGGGGACCCCAAAAATGGGATTGGGGACCCGAAAATGGGATTGGGGACCCCGAAAATGGGATTGGGGACGCCGAAAATGGGATTGGGGACCCTGAAAATGGGATTGGGGATCCCGAAAACGGGATTGGGGATCCCGAAAACGGGATTGGGGACCCCAAAAATGGGATTGGGGACCCTGAAAATGGGATTGGGGACCCAAAAATGGGATTGGGGACCCTGAAAATGGGATTGGGGACCCGAAAATGGGATTGGGGACGCCGAAAATGGGATTGGGGACCCTGAAAATGGGATTGGGGACCCCAAAATGGGATTGGGGACCCGAAAATGGGATTGGGGACCCCAAAATGGGATTGGGGACCCCGAAAATGGGATTGGGGACGCCGAAAATGGGATTGGGGAGCCCGAAAATGGGATTGGGGACCCCGAAAATGGGATTGGGGACCCCGAAAATGGGATTGGGGACCCCGAAAATGGGATTGGGGACGCCGAAAATGGGATTGGGGACCCGAAAATGGGATTGGGGACCCGAAAATGGGATTGGGGATCCCGAAAATGGGATTGGGGACCCCAAAAACGGGATTGGGGACCCAAAAATGGGATTGGGGATCCCGAAAATGGGATTGGGGACCCAAAAATGGGATTGGGGATCCCGAAAATGGGATTGGGGATCCCGAAAATGGGATTGGGGACCCCAAAAATGGGATTGGGGACCCCGAAAATGGGATTGGGGACGCCGAAAATGGGATTGGGGACCCCAAAAACGGGATTGGGGATGCCGAAAATGGGATTGGGGACCCGAAAATGGGATTGGATTTATTTGGGCTGTTTTGGGGATTATTTTGGGGATAATTTGGGGTGTTTTGGGGCTGTTTTTGGGGCTATTTTTGGGGTGTTCCGGGGATTATTTTGGGAATATTTTGGGGGTGTTTTCGGGGTGTTTTGGGGATTATTTGGGGAATATTTTGGGGTGTTTTGGGGCTGTTTTTGGGGCTGTTTTTGGGGTGTTTTGGGGGTGTTTTTGGGGTGTTCTGGGGATTATTTTGGGAATATTTTGGGGCTGTTTTTGGGGTGTTTTGGGGCTGTTTTCGGGGTGTTCTGGGGATTATTTGGGGAATATTTTGGGGTGTTTTGGGGCTGGTTTTGGGGTGTTTTGGGGATTATTTTGGGAATAGTTTGGGGTGTTTTGGGGCTGTTTTTGGGGTGTTTTGGGGATTATTTTGGGAATATTTTGGGGTGTTTTGGGGCTGTTTTTGGGGCTGGTTTTGGGGCTGTTTTTGGGGCTGTTTTTGGGGTGTTTTGGGGCTGTTTTCGGGGTGTTCTGGGGATTATTTGGGGAATATTTTGGGAATATTTTGGGGCTGTTTTTGGGGCGTTTCGGGGGTACCCACGGGGCAGGCGGCGCGGGCCCCTCCTCGGGGGGGTCTCGTCGATCTGCAGCTCCTCCTCCGAGTCCAGGTCCAGGGGGGAGCTGGGGGGGGAGCAGGGGGGGGATGGGGGGGGGCCGGGACCCCCAGAGCCCCCCGGGGCGGCTGCGGCGGGGCCTGCGGGGGAGGGGCATCAGGGGGACCCCAAAATCCAGCCCTGACCCCCCCCCAAATCATCCTGACCCCCAAAACCCGGCCTGGACCCCCCCCAAATCATCCTGGACCCCCCCAAATCCATCCCAGACCCTTCGAAACCCCTCTGTTCCCCCCCCAAAACCACCCCAGGCCCCCCAAACCCCACCAGAACCCCCCCAAAACCCCCTGGGACCCCCTAAATTCACTCTGGGACCCCCCAAAACCACTCCAGACCCCCCAAAAGCCCCTGGGACCCCCCAAATTCACTCTGGGACCCCCTAAATTCACTCTGGGACCCCCCAAAACCCCCTGGGACCCCCCAAAACCCCCTGGGACCCCCCAAATTCACTCTGGGACCCCCCAAAACCACTCCAGACCCCCCAAAACCCCCTGGAACCCCCCAAATTCACTCTGGGACCCCCCAAAACCACTCCAGACCCCCCAAAACCCCCTGGGACCCCCCAAATTCACTCTGGGACCACCCAAAACCACCCCAGACCCCCCAAAAGCCCCTGGGACCCCCCAAATTCACTCTGGGACCCCCCAAAACCCCCTGGGACCTCCCAAATTCACTCTGGGACCCCCAAAAACCCCCTGGGACCCCCCAAATTCACTCTGGGAGCCCCCAAAACTCCCTGGGACCCCCCAAATTCACTCTGGGACCCCCCAAAACCCCCTGGGACCCCCCAAATTCACTCTGGGACCCCCAAAAACCCCCTGGGACCCCCCAAATTCACTCTGGGAGCCCCCAACCCCCCCCCCAGTGCCCCCCAAGTCCTTCCCAGCCCCCCAAAACCACCCCAGACCCCCCCCAAATTCACTCTGGGACCCCCCAAACCCCCCCCAGCCCTCACCGAGCCCCCCCATTGGCCAGCAGGATTTGGGGGTCCCCCTCAGAGTCGGGGTCCGTCTCCTCCGGGCTGGAACTGGGGGGGTCAACCTGGGGAGGGGGGGGGCAGCCTGAGATTGAGGGGGGGGAGACCCCAAATCCATCCCCAACCCCCCCAAATCCACCCCAGTCCCTCCCAGTTCCTCCCAGTGCTCCCCCCAGTCCATTCCAGTTTCACCCCAGCACCCCCCAGTGCCCCCCCAGTTCCTCCCAGTACCCCTCCAGTCCTTCCCAGTCCTTCCCAGTTCCCCCCATAGCACCCCCAGTTCCTCCTCAGTGCCTCCCAGCGTCCCCCCAGTCTCTCCCAGTCCCTCCCAGTGCCCCCCCAGTCCCCCCCCAGTTCCTCCCAGTGCCCCCCCAGTCCCTCCCAGTGCCCCCCCAGTTCCTCCCAGTTCCTCCCAGTGCCCCCCCAGTTCCTCCCAGTGCCCCCCAGTCCCTCCCAGTACCCCCCCAGTCCCTCCCAGTGCCCCCCCAGTTCCTCCCAGTGCCCCCCCAGTCCCTCCCAGTGCCCCCCAGTTCCTCCCAGTGCCCCCCCAGTCCCTCCCAGTGCCCCCCAGTTCCTCCCAGTGCCCCCCCAGTCCCTCCCAGTGCCCCCCCAGTCCCTCCCAGTGCCCCCCAGTTCCTCCCAGTGCCCCCCCAGTCCCTCCCAGTGCCCCCCCAGTCCCTCCCAGTGCCCCCCAGTTCCTCCCAGTGCCCCCCCAGTCCCTCCCAGTCCCTCCCAGTCCCTCCTCACCTCCTCCTCCTCCTCCTGGGGGCCCTGGGGGGGGTTTGGGGTCCCCCCCTCGTCGGGGTTTCGGGAGTTGGGGGGGGGTTTGCGGGGCCCCGCCCCCTTTTTGGGGACCCCCCAGGGGGGCCCGAAGGGGGTCCCCGACATCCCCGTGCTCTGCTGGAACAGCTCCTGTGGGGGAACGGCTCCCAGTCGATCCCAGTATGCACCAGTATGGACCAGTAACCCCAGAACCTCCCCAAAACCCCTCCCAGTAACTCCCAGTCCCTCCCAGTGCCCTCCCAGTTCTTCCCAGTAACCCCAAAACCTCTTCAATGTCCCTCCCAGTTGCTCCCAGTAACTCCCAGTAACCTGAATACTCTCCCAGTGCCTCCCCAGTAACTCCCAGTGTCCCCCAGTAACCCCAAAACCTCCTCAGTGTCCCTCCCAGTTCCTCCTCAATTGCTCCCAGTAACTCCCAGTCCCTCCCCCAGTAACTTCCAGTGCCGCTCCAGTCACTCCCAGTGCCTCCCAATTGCTCCCAGTAACTCCCAGCCCCTCCCAGTAACCCCGAAACCTCTTCAATGTCCCTCCCAGTCCCTCCCAGTGTCCTCCATTAAGTCCCAGTGTCCCCTCAGTAACTCCCAGTGTTGCCCCAGTTCCTCCCAGTCACTCCCAGTAACCCCCAGTGCCCCCCCAGTAGCCCCAAAGCCTCCTCAATGCCCCTCCCAGTTCCACCCAGTGCCCTCCCAGTGCCCCCCCAGTCACTCCCAGTCGCTCCCAGTAACCCCAAAACCCTCTCCAAACCCCTCCCCAGTGGCTCCCAGTAACTCCCAGTCCCATCCCAGTGCATTCAAACCCCTCCCAGTTCCCTCCCAGTCCCTCCCAGTGCCCCCCAGTCCCTCCCAGTGCTCCCAGTTCACCTCTGCCAGCCGGATCTCCCTGCCCAGTTCCTTGACCAGCTGCCCCGGCCGGACGGTCTCGGGGATCTCCTGCTCGTGCTCTGCCAGGACCTGGCGGGGAAAGGGTTAAACTGGGGGGGGGGGGACACCCCAAAAACCTCCCCCCCCCAAAAAAACATCCCCCCAAAAAACCTCCCAGTCCTGGGACCCCCCAGGGCCCCCAAAATCCCCCCAGGGCCCCCAAAATCCCCCCAGGGGCCCCCCAAATTCCCCCCAAATCCCTCTGGACCCCCCAAATCCCTTTGGAGCCCCCCAAATCCCCCCAAAATCCTTTTGGATTCCCCCAAAATCCCTCTGGAGCCCCCAAAATCCCCCCTAAATCCTTTTGGATCCCCCCAGAATCCCCCCAAAATCCCTTTGGATCCCCCAAACTCCCTCTGGACCCCCCAAAATCCTTTTGGATCCCCCCAAAATCCCTTTAGATCCCCCCAAAATCCCCCCAAAACCCCTTTGGACCCCATAAAATCCTTTTGGACCCCCCAAATCCCCCCAAAATCCTTTTGGATTCCCCCAAAATCCCTCTGGAGCCCCCAAAATCCCCCGAGGGCCCCCCAAAACCCCTCTGGAGCCCACCCAGAACCCCCCTAAAACCTTTTGGATCCCCCCAGAATCCCCCCAAAATCCTTTTGGAGCCCCCCAGATCCCCCCAGAACTCCTTTGGACCCCCCAAAATCCTTTTGGATCCCCCCAAAATCCCTTAGGATCCACCCAAATCCCCCCAAAATCCCTTTGGAGCCCCTCAATTCCCTTTGGATCCCCCCAAAATCCCTTTAGATCCCCCCAAAATCCCCCCAAAACCCCTTTGGACCCCATAAAATCCTTTTGGACCCCCCAAATCCCCCCAAAATCCTTTTGGATCCCCCCAAAATCCCTTAGGATCCACCCAAATCCCCCCAAAATCCCTTTGGATCCCCCCCAATTCCCTTTGGAGCCCCCCAAAATCCCTTTAGATCCCCCCAAAATCCCCCCAAAACCCCTTTGGACCCCATAAAATCCTTTTGGACCCCCCAAATCCCCCCAAAATCCTTTTGGATCCCCCAAAATCCCTTTGGATCCCCCCCAAATCCCCCCCAAATCGTTTTGGATCCCCCCAAAATCCCTTTGAACCCCCGAAAATCCCTTTGGATCCCCCCAAATCCCCCCAAAATCCCTTTGGATCCCCCCCAATTCCCTTTGGAGCCCCCCAAAATCCCTTTAGATCCCCCCAAAACCCCTTTGGACCCCATAAAATCCTTTTGGACCCCCCAAATCCCCCCAAAATCCTTTTGGATCCCCCCAAATCCCTTTGGATCCCCCCCAATTCCCTTTGGAGCCCCCCAAAATCCCCCCAGAATCCCCCCAAACCTCTCGGCGGGTCCAGGCTCGGAAGGCTCCCGTCAGGGCCCGCGCCCCCAGCACCAAATAGGCCGCGGGGTGTCGGCGGTTCTCCCGCAGCCCTGCGCCCCAAAAACCCCAAAATCGGGATGGGAACCTCGGGGACACCCCAAAAAACCCAAAATCGGGATGGGAACCACAGGGACACCCCAAAAAACCCAAAATCGGGATGGGAAACTCGGGGACACCCCAAAAAACCCAAAATTGGGATGGGAACCTAGGGGACACCCCAAAAACCCCAAAATCGGGATGGGAACCACAGGGACACCCCAAAAACCCAAAATCGGGATGGGAACCTCGGGGACACCCCAAAAAACCCAAAATCGGGATGGGAACCTCGGGGACACCCCAAAAACCCAAAATCGGGATGGGAAACTCGGGGACACCCCAAAAAACCCAAAATCGGGATGGGAACCACAGGGACACCCCAAAAACCCCAAATCGGGATGGGAACCTCGGGGACACCCCAAAAACCCAAAATCGGGATGGGAAACTCGGGGACACCCCAAAAACCCCAAAATCGGGATGGGAACCTCGGGGACACCCCAAAAAACCCAAAATCGGGATGGGAACCTCGGGGACACCCCAAAAAAACCAAAATCGGGATGGGAAACTCGGGGACACCCCAAAAAACCCCAAATCGGGATGGGAACGTCGGGGACACCCCAAAAAACCCAAAATCGGGATGGGAACCTCGGGGACACCCCAAAAACCCAAAATCGGGATGGGAAAGTCGGGGACACCCCAAAAACCCCAAAATCGGGATGGGAACGTCGGGGACACCCCAAAAAACCCAAAATCGGGATGGGAACGTCAGGGACACCCCAATATTCCCAAAATTGGGGAAGGGAACCACAAAATCAATGCAGGAACCACAGGGACACCCCAAAATTTGGGATGGGACCCCCCCAGACCCCTCTCTGGGGGAGTTTGGGGATCCCCAACCCCCCCAGGTGGGCTTAACACCCCCCAAGCCCCCCCAGACGGGTCTGAAGCCCCCCCAGACCCATTTAAAGCCCCCCTAGATGGGGTTAAATCACCCCCAGGTGTGTTTGAAGCTCGTCTAGAGAGATTTAAAGCCCCCCCAGGTGTGTCTGAAGCCCCCCCAGAGGGGTTTAAAGCCCCCCAGGTGTGTCTGAAGCCCCCCTAGATGGGTTTAAAGCCCCCCCAGGTGTGTCTGAAGCCCCCCAGGTGTGTCTGAAGCCCCCCCAGACTCATTTAAAGCCCCCCAGGTGTGTCTGAAGCCCCCCAGGTGTGTCTGAAGCCCCCCCAGACTCATTTAAAGCCCCCCCAGGTGTCTCTGAAGCCCCCCTAGATGGGTTTAAAGCCCCCCCAGGTGTGTCTGAAGCCCCCCAGGTGTGTCTGAAGCCCCCCCAGACTCATTTAAAGCCCCCCCAGGTGTGTCTGAAGCCCCCAGGAGGGGCACCCACCTCGGAAGGTGTCCAGCAGGTGCCTCCCCACGTACCAGCACACCGTCTCAAAGTTGGGGAACTTGGCCAGGTCGGGGGTGTTGAGGCGGCGCTGCAGCTCGTACGCCCTGGGGAGGGGGGATTTGGGGGGATTTTGGGGGGATTTTGGGGGATTTTGGGGGGTTTTTGGGGGGTTTGGGGGGATTTTGGGGGGTTTGGGGGGATTTTGGGGGTTTTGGGGGGTTTCTGGGGGGGCCACGGGCTGAGGGACCCCCCAAAGTGCTCTGCAGGCTCGGCAAAAGCCCCCCACACAAAGACCCCAAAACTCTTCCAAAGTTCGCCCAAAAGACCCCCAGAGCCCCCCAAAGCCCCTCCCTGCACCCCTAAATCCCAAAATCCCCCAAACTCTTCCCCAAGCTCCCCCAAAGCACCCCCAAAGCAGCCCCTGAACCCCAAAAACAGCCCCAAAGCCCCTCCCTGGCCCCCAAACCACCCCAAAAAAAACCCAAAAAAACCCAAATCTCCCCCAAAAAACCAAATCCCATCCAAGTCCCCTCCCAAAAAAAACCCCAAATCCCCCCAAAGCCCCTCCCAAAAAACCCCAAAATCCCTCCCTGCCCCTCAAACCCCCCCACATCCCCCCCAAAAAACCCAAATCCCCCCCCCCAAGCCCCCCCAAAAAAAACCCAAATCCCCCCCAAAAACCCCAAATCCCCTCCCTGCCCCCCAAACCACCCCAAATCCCCCCCAAAAAATCCCAAATCCCCCCCAAGCCCCCCCAATCCCCTCCCTGCCCCCCAAAGCCCCCCGGCCCCGGCGCCCACCGGAGCTGCATGCCGATGTTGAGGCTGTGCAGGAAGTGCCCCCCAAAGGCCAGAGAGTCCACGGGGGTCAGCACGGCGTGGATCCAGCCTGGGGACAGCGCACAGCTGGGGACACCGGGGACACCGAGGGGACTGGGGGGACTGCGGGGAGACTGGGGGGGACACTGGGGGACTGGGGGACTGGGGGGACACTGGGGGACTGGGGGGACACCGGGGGGACTGGGGATACTGGGGGACACTGGGGGACTGGGGACACCGAGGACACCGAGGGGACTGGGGGGACTGCGGGGACACTGGGGGGACTGGGGATACTGGGGGGACTGGGGACACTGGGGGGACTGGGGACAATGGGAACACTGGGGACACTGGGGGGACTGCGAGGACACTGGGGGGACTGGGGGCACTGGGGGGAGTGGGGGGACTGGGGATACTGGGGGGACTGGGGACACTAGGGACACTGGGGACATTGGGGGCACTGGGGACATTGGGGGGACTGGGTACACTGGAGACACTGGGGGCACTGGGGGCACTGGGGACACTGGGGGCACTGGGGGCATTGGGGGCACTGGGGGCATTGGGGGCACTGGGGACATTGGGGGGCACTGGGGACACTGGGGACACTGGGGGCACTGGGGGCACTGGGGGCACTGGGGACACTGGGGGCACTGGGGACACTGGGGGCACTGGGGGCATTGGGGGCACTGGGGACATTGGGGGGCACTGGGGACACTGGGGACACCGGGGACACTGGGAGACTGGGGATACTGGGGGGACTGGGGATACTGGGGGGACTGGGGGCACTGGGGACACTGGGGACATTGGGGGGACTGGGTACACTGGAGACACTGGGGGCACTGGGGGCACTGGGGACACTGGGGGCACTGGGGGCACTGGGGACACTGGGGGCACTGGGGGCACTGGGGGACTGGGGATACTGGGGGGACTGGGGACACTGGGAGGGGACACTTGGAGCTGCAGGAGGGCACTGGGGTCCACTGGGGGTCTGGCCCTGGCACAGGTGACACAGGTGACACAGGTGGCACCGTGGGTGTGTTTGGGGCCTGACCCACTCACCTGTGGGGATGAAGAGGGTCTGGCCCTGGCGCAGGTGGCACCGGAAGCACCGATCCACCTGGTCCCCGAAGAAGAGCTCGGGCTGGTTCCGGGAGCTGCTCCAGGCCTCGAACAACGCCAGGTTGGCGGCAGAGGGACGGGCCAGGTAAAAGATCTGCTCCCCCTGGGACACAGGTGAGGGCACAGGTAATAAAAGATCTGCTCCCCCTGGGGCACAGGTGAGGGCACAGGTAAAAGATCGCTCCCCCTGGGGCACAGGTGAGGGCACAGGTGAGAGCAGGAGGTTAAAAGAGACAGGTGAGAGGTGGGAGTTGGGACAGGTGAAGGGCAGGTGAGGGGCAGCCCCCCCATTTATCCCCCCTAATCCACCTGCAGCCAATTATCCCAAATCCCCCATAAACCCCCAAAAATCCCCTAAAAATCTTCCCAGTTCCGCTATGAACACCCCAAAATTCATATAAACACCCCAAAATCTGTATAAACACCCCAAAATCCCCTAAAAACACCCCAAAATCCCCCATAAACACCTCAAAACCTGTATAAACACCCCAAAATCCGTATAAACACCCCAAAATCTGTATAAACACCCCCAAAATCCCCCACAAACACCCCAAAATCTGTATAAACACTCCAAAATCTGTATAAACACCCCAAAATCCCCTAAAAACACCCCAAAATCCCCCATAAACACCTCAAAACCTGTATAAACACCCCAAAATCCGTATAAACACCCCAAAATCTGTATAAACACCCCCAAAATCCCCCATAAACACCCCCAAATCTGTATAAACACCCCAAAATCCCCCACAAACACCCCAAAATCTGTATAAACACTCCAAAATCTGTATAAACACCCAAAATCCCCTAAAAACACCCCAAGATCCCCCATAAACACCCAAAATCCCCCATAAACACCCCAAAATCCCCTAAAAACACCCCAAAATCCCCCATAAACACCCCAAAATCCCCCACAAACACCCCAAAATCCCTATAAACAACCCAAAATCCCCTAAAAACACCCCAAAATCCCTATAAACACCCCAAAATCCCCTAAAAACACCCCAAAATCCCCCATAAACCCCCCAAAATCCCCTAAAAACCCCCCAGATCCCCCCTCGTACCCTGAGCACGTGGTACCAGGCCGAGGTGCCGGCGCAGCCGATGTGGAACTCGACGTAACCACAAACCCCCAGCCCCAATTCCCCCCAAAACCCCCCCAAATCCCCCCCAAACACCCCCAAATCCCCTCGAACGCCCCCCTCGTACCCTGAGCACGTGGTACCAGGCCGAGGTGCCGGCGCAGTCGATGTGGAAGTCGCTGTAGCTGTCCTTGGCCCCCATCAGACAGAATTTCTGCACGCTCGGGCCGCTCCCGCGCCGACTCGCCCGGCCAAAGGTTCTCCACCCACGAGAGTTTCCGCACGATCCGAGGGGTCTGCACCAGGTTGGACAGCCTGGGGGGACGCAAAAACGGGGGGTCAGGGGGCTGGGACCCCAAAAAATGGGGGGTCAGGGGGCTGGGACCCCGAAAACGGGGTCAGGGGACTCCAAAAATGGGAAATCAGGGGGTTGGAGACCCCAAAAATGGGGGTCAGGGGGCTGGGACCCCGAAAACAGGGTCAGGGCACTCCAAAAATGGGGAATTTGGGGGCTGGGGACCCCAAAAATGGGGGTCAGAGGGGTGGGGGACCCCAAAAAATGGGGGTCAGGGGGCTGGGACCCCGAAAAACGGGGTCAGGGGACTCCAAAAATGGGAAATCAGGGGGTTGGAGACCCCAAAAATGGGGGTCAGGGGGCTGGGACCCCGAAAACAGGGTCAGGGCACTCCAAAAATGGGGAATTTGGGGGCTGGGGACCCCAAAAATGGGGGGTCAGAGGGGTGGGGACCCCAAAAATGGGGGTCAGGGGGCTGGGGAGCCCAAAAATGGGGTCAGGGGGATGGGGACCCTAAAAACAGGGTCAGGGCACTCCAAAAATGGGGAATTTGGGGGCTGGGGACCCCAAAAATGGGGGGTCAGAGGGGTGAGGACCCCAAAAAATGGGGGGTCAAGGGGACGGGGTCCCCCCCAGGGGGCAGGGAGTGCCCCAAGGTGGAGAGGACGCAGTGGGATCTGGGATTTTGGGGGTCCCCGGGGGGATGGATCTGGGATTTGGGGGGTCCCTGGGGTTGGAGGGAGGGAAGGGGGAGGCACTGGGAGCACTGGGAAGGACCAGGAGCACTGGGAGGGACTGGAATGAACTGGGAGCACTGGGAATTACTGGGAGGAGGCGGTGGGAATTACTGGGAGGAGGCGGTGGGAGTTACTGGGAGGGATCGGGTGGCACTAGAAAGAACTGGGAGTTACTGGGAGCACTGGCAAGGACTGGGCAGCACTGGGATGGATTGGGAAGGAACTGGGTGACACTGGGAGCACTGGGAGGGACTGGAATGAACTGGGAGCACCGGGAGCACCCACCGCGTGTCGGAGAACTCGAGGCCGGTGACGCTGAGCACGCGCTCGCGCCGGGGCCCGCTCAGGTACGACACGAAATCCCCGAGGCGCATCCTGAGCTCGGCCTGGCGGCCGGCGTCCAGCACTGCCACCACCTTGTCAGCGCCTGGGGACCCCAAAAACAGCTTTAGGGGACCCCAAAAACCTTCTGAGGACCCCAAAAACCTTCTGAGGAGCCCAAAAACCTTCTGGGGAGCCCAAAATCCCCTCAAAAACACCCCTGAGCACCCCAAAACATCCTCAGCTGAGCCTGGTGCCTGGTGTCCAGCACTGCCATCACCTTGTCAGCGCCTGGGGACCCCAGAAACAGCTTTGGGGACCCCAAAAACCTTCCGGGGAACCCAAAAACCTTCTGGGGACTTCAAAAACCTTCCTGGGGACCCCAAAAACCTCCTGGGGACCCCAAAAACCTTCTGGGGACCCCAAAAACCCCCCCCAAAACATCCCTGAGGACTCCAAAACCTCCCTGAGCTCCCCAAAAGCCCCCCCAGACTCGCTGGGACTCACCAACGTGGAGCAGGACGTCACAGGGGGTGAAGATCTAGGGCTGACCCTGCCCCTAACTGGGGGTCCTGGGGACCCCCTGACACCTCTAGACCCCCCCAGAGCCCCCCAAATGCCCCCCAGAGCCCCCCAGACTGACCGACGTGGTGCAGGACGTCGCGGGGGGTGAAGGAGGGGGGCGGCAGGGTCATGCCCAGCCCCTCGTGCCGGGACACCAGGATGGGGACGCTGAAGCTGTTCTCCTCCAGGTACTCCACGGTCAGCTGGGCCCCGCTGGGCCGCAGCAGCACCTCGTCTGCACTGGGGGGGCAATGGGGGGGGTGAGACCCCCAGGGGGACCCCCAGGGACCCCCTGAGCCCCACAGGGACCCCCTGAGCCCCCCAGGGACCCCCTGAGCCCCTCTGAAACTCCCCAACCCCTATAGGGCCCCCCCAGCCCCTGACCATTGGCTGGGCTGCAGCAGCACCTCACCTGTACTGGGGGGGCAATGGGGGGGGCAGACCCCCCAGGAGTGACCCACGACCCCCTGACCCCCAGGAGTGACCCACACCTGGAGTGACCTTCACTGGGACTGACCCTCCCTGAGAATGAGCCACACCTGGGACTGGGCTGGACTGGGACTGACCAATACCTGGGACTGACCATCACTGACCCACACCAGGACTGACCCACAGCAGGACTGACCCACACCTGAGACTGACCATCACTGACCCACACCAGGACTGACCCACAGCAGGACTGACCCACATCTGAGATTGACCATCACTGACCCTCACCTGGCACCGACCCACACCTGGGACTGACCTGCCCTGGGACTGACCATCACTGACCCACACCTGGCACTGACCCACACCTGGCACTGACCCACACCTGGCACTGACCATCACTGACCCACACCTGGACTGACCCTCACCTGGCACTGACCCACACCTGGCACTGACCATCACTGACCCACACCAGGACTGACCCACACCTGGACTGACCCACACCTGGCACTGACCATCACTGACCCACACCTGGACTGACCCACACCTGGCACTGACCCACACCTGGCACTGACCCACACCTGGCACTGACCATCACTGACCCACACCAGGACTGACCCACACCTGGACTGACCGTCACTGACCCACACCTGGGACTGACCCACACCTGGCACTGACCCACACCTGGCACTGACCCACCCCAGCAGTGACCCCCACCTGCCCCGCCCCTCACCTGGGGAAGGTGCGGCCCCGCAGCTCGCGGATGAACTGGGCGCTGCCCGTGCGCGCCGGCCGGCCGGGGTCCTGCTCCGGGGCCTTGGGGGGGCCACGGCGACGCTTCACTGCGGGGACACGGGGACACCCGTGGGGACAGGGACACCCGTGGGGACAGGGACAGCCGTGGGGACACGGGGACAGCCGTGGGGACATGGGGACAGGGACAGCCGTGGGGACAGGGACAGCCGTGGGGACAGGGGGACAGGGACAGCCATGGGGACAGGGACAGCCATGGGGACACGGGGACACCCGTGGGGACACGGGGACAGGGACAGCCGTGGGGACACCGACACTCGTGGGGACACGAGGACAGCCATGGGGACAGGGACACACCAACAGCCGTGGAGACAGGTGACACCCGTGCGGACTTGGACACACAGGGGACACAGGGACATACAGGGAACCAGGGCACAGAGGGACAGAAAGCTCCCAGTCCCCCCAGTTCCCCCAGTCCCCCCCAGTCCCCCCAGTCCCCCCCAGACCCCCATCCCAGTCCCCCCAGTCCCCCGCACTCACTGACGGAGGGCCCCCTGAGCACGGCGCACTGGGGGCAGTGGTACAGGTCGATCTCGGCCGCCGCCTCCTCCTCCACCCCCACGCAGCTGTGGGGACGCTCCAGTCACTCCCAGTAACACCCAGTAACCACCAGTTCCCTCCCAGTGCCCCCCAGTCCCTCCCTGACACCTCCCAGTACTCCCCAAGCCCCTCACGGACCCCCCCAGTGACCCCCAAAACCCTTCCCAGTGCCCCCCCAAGCCTCATCCCAGTGCTCCCAGTCCCCCCCCAGCGCCTCTCAGACTTCTCCCAGTATCCCCCAGTAACTCCCAGTTCTTCCCAGACACCTCCCAGACCTGTCCCAGTCCCCCCACTCCTCATCCCAGTGCTCCCAGTGCCCCCCAGTACCCCCCAGATACCTCCCAGTGCCCCCCCCATCCCCATCCCAGTGCTTCCAGTCCTTCCCAGTGCCTCCCAGACTTGGCCCAGTACCCCCCAGTGCCTCTCACATACCTCCCAGTCCATCCCAGTGACCCCCCCATCCCCATCCCAGTGCTCCCAGTCCCCCCAGAACTGTTCCTGTCCCCCCCCAATCCTCATCCCAGTGCTCCCAGTGCCTGCCATTCCCATCCCAGATACCTCCCAGCCCCCCCAGTCCCATCCCAGTGCCCCCCAGACCTGCCCCAGTTCCCCCCAGTACCTCCCAGTGCCCCCCAGCCTCCTCCCAGTCCTTCCCAGTGCCCCCCCATCCCCAACCCATCCCTGTCCCAGTCCCCCCCAGTGCCCCAGACTTCTCCCAGTACCCCCCAGTGCCCCCCCAGTCCATCCCAGTGCCCCCCCATCCCTATCCCAGTGCTCTCAGTGTCTGCCCATCCCCATCCCAGTCCCCCCCAGTACTCCCCCATCCCCATCCCACTCCCCTCCCAGCCCCCCTCAGTCCCATCCCAGTGCTCCCAGTCCCATCCCAGTGCTCCCAGTGCCCTCCCAGTCCCCTCCCAGTGCCCCCCAGTCCCATCCCAGTGTCCTCCCAGTCCCGTCCCAGTGCTCCCAGTGCCCCCCAGTCCCGCCTCAGTGCTCCCAGTGCCCCCCCAGTCCCGTCCCAGTGCCCCCCAGACCCATCCCACTGCTCCCAGTGCCCTCCCAGTGCCCCCCAGTCCCATCCTGGTGCTCCCAGTCCCCTCCCAGTGACCCCCAGTCCCATCCCAGTGCCCCCCAGACCCATCCCAGCGCCCCCCAGTCCCATCTCAGTGCTCCCAGTGCCCCCCAGTCCCCTCCCAGTGCCCCCAGTCCCATCCCAGTGCCCCCCAGTCCCATCCCAGTGCCCCCCAGACCCATCCCAGTGCTCCCAGTGCCCCCCAGTCCCATCCCAGTGCCCCCCAGTCCCATCCCAGTGCCCCCCAGTCCTGTCCCAGTGCCCCCCAGTCCCCTCCCAGTGCCCCCAGTCCCGTCCCAGTGCCCCCCAGTCCCCTCCCAGTGCCCCCAGTCCCGTCCCAGTGCCCCCCAGTGCCCTCCCAGTGCCCCCAGTCCCCTCCCAGTGCCCCCCAGTGCCCTCCCAGTGCTCCCAGTCCCATCCCAGTGCCCTCCCCAGTGCCCCCCAGACCCGTCCCAGTGCCCCCCAGACCCATCCCAGTGCTCCCAGTCCCATCCCAGTGCCCTCCCAGTGCCCCCCAGACCCATCCAGTGCCCCCCAGACCCATCCCAGTGCTCCCAGTCCCATCCCAGTGCCCTCCCAGTGCCCCCCAGTCCCCTCCCAGTGCCCCCCAGTCCCATCCCAGTGCCCCCCAGACCCATCCCAGTGCCCCCCATCCCCTCCCAGTGCCCTCCAGTCCCATCCCAGTCCCCTCCCAGTGCCCCCCAGTCCCCTCCCAGTGCCCCCCAGTCCCCTCCCAGTGCCCCCCAGTCCCCGTCCCAGTGCTCCCAGTGCCCCGCAGCGGTACCTGCCATGGAACCAGTCCTGGCAGCCGTCGCACTCGATCATGAAGCGCGTCACGTCGTAGGGCAGGCGGCACAGGCAGTACACGGGCACCGAGGCCATGGCCGGGCCGCCGGGGCCACCCCCGAGCCCCCCGGGCCTAGGGACCCCCCCCCGGGCCGGGACATCCGCGCCGCCCCCAAAAAACCCCGCGAAAAGCGCCCCAAAAATCACAAAACTGCCCGGGACCCCAAAAAATCCGGAAAAAACTACCCCAAAAACCAAAAAACTGCTCTGGGCACCCCAAAAAATCCGGAAAAAACTACCCCAAAACCCAAAAAAACTGCTCGGGACCCCCAAAAAATCCCAAAAAAACTACCCCAAAACCCAAAAAACTGCTCGGGACCCCAAAAAAAAACCGGAAAAAACTACCCCAAAACCCAAAAAACTACCCCAAAACCCAAAAAAAACTGCTCTGGGCACCCAAAAAAATCCCGAAAAAACTACCCCAAAACCCAAAAAACTACCCCAAAACCCAAAAAAACTGCTCGGGACCCCAAAAAAATCTGGAAAACACACCCCAAAACCTAAAAAACTGCTCAGGGACCCCCAAAAAATCCGGAAAAAACACCCCAAAACCCAAAAAACTGCTCTGGGCACTCAAAAAACTACCCCAAAACCCAAAAAACTGCTCTGAATCCCAAAAACCCTGAAAAAAATACCCCAAAACCCAAAAAACTGCTCGGGACCCCCCAAAAAATCCGGAAAAAACACCCCAAAAATCAAAAAACTGCCTCAAAACCCTCAAAAAAACCGCTTTTAAAACCCCCTCAAAACAAACCTCCCCAAAATCAAACAAAAAACGCTTCAAATCCCCTCAAAAACGGGCTCAAAACCCCCAAAACCAGTCTCAAAACCCCCCAAAAACACCCCTCAAAAAAAAAAACAAAACCCTCAAAAATACAAAAACCCAAAAAATAAAAAAAACCGCTTCAAACTCGCCTCAAACCCCCCCCCCAAAAAAAAAAACCTCTCCAAAAAAACCCCAAAACCACCTAAAACCCCCCTTCAAAACACCAAATCCCCCACACCGAGCCCTCCAGCTGCTCCCCTTGAAACTAAAACCCCCAAATTCCTCAAAAAAATAAAAAAAAACCCTAAAAACCC
>NW_027095217.1:0-29172 GCF_029207755.1 Chamaea fasciata | reverse complement strand
CCGGGCACCTGGCCTCGGCCACCTACAATCCCGAACGGATCAGCATTTCTTCCAGATGCAAGCTGCCACAAGCTGGAAGCCAGGCTTCCCATGGAGGGCCAAAGGCCTGCTACAAACTGACATCAGACACCTGGGCAGCTGACTTTACTAACCCCTGGAAACAGGCCATCATTTGTGCCCAACTCCCTCTGCCGGGCACCTGGCCTCGGCCACCTACAATCCTGAACGGAACAGGATTTCTTCCAGATGCAAGCTGCCACAAACTGGAAGACTTGCTTCCCTTGGAGGGCCAAAGGCCTCCTACCAACTGACATCAGGCACCTAGGCAGCTGACTTTACTTACCCCTGGAAACAGGCCATCTTTATGCCTAACTCCCTCTGCCGGGCACCCGGCCTTGGCCACCTACAATCCCGAATGGAACAGGATTTCTTCCAGATGCAAGCTGCCACAAACTGGAAGACTGGCTTCCCTTGGAGGGCCAAAGGCCTCCTACAAACTGACATCAGGCACCTGGGCAGCTGACTTTACTTACCCCTGGAAACAGGCCATCCTTTGTGCCCAACTCCCTCTGCCGGGCACCAGGCCTCGGCCACCTACAGTCCCAAACGGAACAGGATTTCTTCCAGATGCAAGCTGCCACAAGCTGGAAGCCTGGCTTCCCATGGAGGGCCAAAGGCCTCCTACAAACTGACATCAGGCACCTGGGCAGCTGACTTTACTTACCTCTGGAAACAGGCCATCATTTGTGCCAAACTCCCTCTGCTGGGAAGCTGGCCTCGGCCACCTACAATCCCGAACGGAACAGGATTTCTTCCAGATGCAAGCTGCCACAAGCTGGAAGCCTGGCTTCCCATGGAGGGCCAAAGGCCTGCTACAAACTGACATCAGGCACCTGGGCAGCTGACTTTACTTACCCCTGGAAACAGGCCATCATTTGTGCCCAACTCCCTCTGCTGGGCACCTGGCCTTGGCCACCTACAATCATGGGCAGAACAGCATTTCTTCAAGATGCAAGCTGCCACAAACTGGAAGACTAGCTTCCCTTGGAGGGCCAAAGGCCTCCTACAAACTGACATCAGGCACCTGGGCTGCTAACTTTACTTACCCCTGGAAACAGGCCATCCTTTGTTCCCAACTCCCTCTGCCGGGCACCTGGCCTCGGCCACCTACAATCCCGAACGGAACAGGATTTCTTCCAGATGCAAGCTGCCACAAACTGGAAGACTAGCTTCCCTTGCAGGGCCAAAGGCCTCCTACAAACTGACATCAGGCACCTGGGCAGCTGACTTTACTTAGCCCTGGAAACAGGCCATCTTTGTGCCCAACTCTCATTGCCGGGAACCAGGCCTCGGCCACCTACAATCCCAAACGGAACAGGATTTCTTCCAGATGCAAGCTGCCACAAGCTGGAAGCCTGGCTTCCCTTGGAGGGCCAAAGGCCTCTTACAAACTGACATCAGGCACCTGGGCAGCTGACTTTACTTACCCCTGGAAACAGGCCATCCTTTGTGCCCAATTTCCTCTGCCGGGCACCTGGCCTCGGCTACCTACAATCCCGAACGGAACAGGATTTCTTCCAGATACAAGCTGCCACAAGCTGGAAGCCTGGCTTCCCATGGAGGGCCAAAGGCCTCCTACAAACTGACATCAGGCACCTGGGCAGCTGACTTTACTTACCCCTGGAAACAGGCCATCTTTATGCCTAACTCCCTCTGCCGGGCACCAGGCCTTGGCCACCTACAATCCCGAATGGAACAGGATTTCTTCCAGATGCAAGCTGCCACAAACTGGAAGACTGGCTTCCCTTGGAGGGCCAAAGGCCTCCTACAAACTGACATCAGGCACCTGGGCAGCTGACTTTACTTACCCCTGGAAACAGGCCATCCTTTGTGCCCAACTCCCTCTGCCGGGCACCAGGCCTCGGCCACCTACAGTCCCAAACGGAACAGGATTTCTTCCAGATGCAAGCTGCCACAAGCTGGAAGCCTGGCTTCCCATGGAGGGCCAAAGGCCTCCTACAAACTGCCATCAGGCACCTGGGCAGCTGACTTTACTTACCTCTGGAAACAGGCCATCATTTGTGCCAAACTCCCTCTGCTGGGAAGCTGGCCTCGGCCACCTACAATCCCGAACGGAACAGGATTTCTTCCAGATGCAAGCTGCCACAAGCTGGAAGCCTGGCTTCCCATGGAGGGCCAAAGGCCTGCTACAAACTGACATCAGGCACCTGGGCAGCTGACTTTACTTACCCCTGGAAACAGGCCATCATTTGTGCCCAACTCCCTCTGCTGGGCACCTGGCCTTGGCCACCTACAATCATGGGCAGAACAGCATTTCTTCAAGATGCAAGCTGCCACAAACTGGAAGACTAGCTTCCCTTGGAGGGCCAAAGGCCTCCTACAAACTGACATCAGGCACCTGGGCAGCTAACTTTACTTACCCCTGGAAACAGGCCATCCTTTGTTCCCAACTCCCTCTGCCGGGCACCTGGCCTCGGCCACCTACAATCCCGAACGGAACAGGATTTCTTCCAGATGCAAGCTGCCACAAACTGGAAGACTAGCTTCCCTTGCAGGGCCAAAGGCCTCCTACAAACTGACATCAGGCACCTGGGCAGCTGACTTTACTTAGCCCTGGAAACAGGCCATCTTTGTGCCCAACTCTCATTGCCGGGAACCAGGCCTCGGCCACCTACAATCCCAAACGGAACAGGATTTCTTCCAGATGCAAGCTGCCACAAGCTGGAAGCCTGGCTTCCCTTGGAGGGCCAAAGGCCTCTTACAAACTGACATCAGGCACCTGGGCAGCTGACTTTACTTACCCCTGGAAACAGGCCATCCTTTGTGCCCAATTTCCTCTGCCGGGCACCTGGCCTCGGCTACCTACAATCCCGAACGGAACAGGATTTCTTCCAGATACAAGCTGCCACAAGCTGGAAGCCTGGCTTCCCATGGAGGGCCAAAGGCCTCCTACAAACTGACATCAGGCACCTGGGCAGCTGACTTTACTTACCCCTGGAAACAGGCCATCATTTGTGCCCAACTCCCTCTGCCAGGCACCAGGCCTCGGCCACCTACACTCCCGAATGGAACAGGATTTCTTCCAGATGCAAGCTGCCACAAACTGGAAGGCTTGCTTCCCTTGGAGGGCCAAAAGCCTCCTACAAACTGACATCAGGCACCTGGGCAGCTGACTTTACTTACCCCTGGAAACAGGCCATCTTTATGCCCAACTCCCTCAGCAGGGCACCCGGCTCCGGCCACCTACAATCCCGAATGGAACAGGATTTCTTCCAGATGCAAGCTGCCGCAAACTGGAAGACTGGCTTCCCTTGGAGGGCCAAAGGCCTCCTACAAACTGACATCAGGCACCTGGGCAGCTGACTTTACTTACCCCTGGAAACAGGCCATCCTTTGTGCCCAACTCTTTCTGCCGGGCACCTGGCCTCGGACACCTACAATCCCGAACGGAACAGGATTACTTCCAGATGCAAGCAGCCACAAGCTGGAAGCCTGGCATCCCATGGAGAAACAATAGCCACCTGCAAACTGACATCAGGCACCTGGGCAGCTGACTTTACTTACCCCTGGAAACAGGCCATCCTTTGTGCCCAACTCCGTCTGCCGGGCACCTGGCCTCGGCCACGTATAATCCCGAACGGAACAGGATTTCTTCCAGATGCAAGCTGCCACAAGCTGGAAGCCTGGGTTCCCATGGAGGGCCAAAGGCCTACTACAAACTGACATCAGGCACCTGGGCAGCTGACTTTACTAACCCCTGGAAACAGGCCATCCTTTGTGCCCAACTCCCTCTGCCGGGCACCTGGCCTCGGCCACCTACAATCCCGAATGGAACAGGATTTCTTCCAGATGCAAGCTGCCACAATCTGGAAGACTTGCTTGCCTTGGAGGGCCAAAGGCCTCCTACAAACTGACATCAGGCACCTCGGCAGCTAACTTTACTTACCCCTGGAAACAGGCCATCCTTTGTTCCCAACTCCCTCTGCCGGGCACCTGGCCTTGGCCACCTACAATCCCGAACGGAACAGCATTTCTTCCAGATGCAAGCTGCCACAAGCTGGAAGCCAGGCTTCCCATGGAGGGCCAAAGGCCTGCTACAAACTGACATCAGACACCTGGGCAGCTGACTTTACTAACCCCTGGAAAGAGGCCATCATTTGTGCCCAACTCCCTCTGCCGGGCACCTGGCCTAGGCCACCTACAATCCCGAACGGAACAGGATTTCTTCCAGATGCAAGCTGCCACAAGCTGGAAGCCTGGCTGCTCTTGGAAGGCCAAAGGCCTCCTACAAACTGACATCAGGCACCTGGGCAGCTGACTTTACTTACCCCTGGAAACAGGTTCTCATTTGTGCCCAACTCCCACAGCCGGGCACCAGGCCTCGGTCACCTACGATCCCAAACGGAACAGGATTTCTTCCAGATGCAAGCTGCCACAAACTGGAAGATTAGCTTCCCTTGGAGGGCCAAAGGCCTGCTACAAACTGACATCAGGCACCTGGGCAGCTGACTTTACTTACCCCTGGAAACAGGCCATCCTTTGTGCCCAACTCCCTCTGCCGGGCAACAGGCCTCGGCCACCTACAATCCCGAGCGGAACAGGATTATTTCCAGATGCAAGCAGCCACAAGCTGGAAGCCTGGCTTCCCATGGAGGAACAATAGCCACCTGCACACTGACATCAGGCACCTGGGCAGCTGACTTTACTTACCCCTGGAAACAGGCCATCATTTGTGCCCAACTCCCTCTGCCGGGCACCAGGCCTCGGCCACCTATAATCCCGAATGGAACAGGATTTCTTCCAGATGCAAGCTGCCACAAACTGGAAGACTGGCTTCCCATGGAGGGCCAAAGGCCTCCTACAAACTGACATCAGGCACCTGGGCAGCTGACTTTACTTACCCCTGGAAACAGGCCATCATTTGTGCCCAACTCTTTCTGCCGGGCACCTGGCCTCGGCCACCTACAATCCCGAACGGAACAGGATTTCTTCGCGATGCAAGCTGCCACAATCTGGAAGACTTGCTTGCCGTAATGGGCCAAAGGCCTCCTACAAACTGACATCAGGCACCTGGGCAGCTGACTTTACTTACCCCTGGAAACAGGCCATTCTTTGTTCCCAACTCCCTTAGCCGGGCACCAGGCCTCGGCCACCTACGATCCCAAACGGAACAGGATTTCTTCAAGATGCAAGCTGCCACAAGCTGGAAGCCTGGCAGCTCTTGGAGGGCCAAAGGCCTCCTACAAACTGACATCAGGCACCTGGGCAGCTGACTTTACTTACCCCTGGAAACAGGCCATCCTTTGTGCCCAATTTCCTCTGCCGGGCACCTGGCCTCGGACACCTACAATCCCGAACGGAACAGGATTTCTTCAAGATGCAAGCTGCCACAAGCTGGAAGCCTGGCTTCCCATGGAGGGCCAAAGGCCTCCTGCAAACTGACATCAGGCACCTGGGCAGCTGACTTTACTTACCCCTGGAAACAGTCCATCATTTGTGCCCAACTCCCTCTGCCAGGCACCAGGCCTCGGCCACCTACACTCCCAAATGGAACAGGATTTCTTCCAGATGCAAGCTGCCACAAACTGGAAGACCTGCTTCCCTTGGAGGGCCAACGGCCTCCTACAAACTGACATCAGGCACCTGGGCAGCTGACTTTACTTACCCCTGGAAACAGGCCATCTTTATGCCCAACTCCCTCTGCCGGGCACCAGGCCTTGGCCACCTACAATCCCGAATGGAACAGGATTTCTTCCAGATGCAAGCAGCCACAAACTGGAAGACTGGCTTCCCTTGGAAGGCCAAAGGCCTCCTACAAACTGACATCAGGCACCTGGGCAGCTGACTTTACTTACCCCTGGAAACAGGCCATCGTTTGTGCCCAACTCTTTCTGCCGGGCACCTGGCCTCGGACACCTACAATCCCGAACGGAACAGGATTACTTCCAGATGCAAGCAGCCACAAGCTGGAAGCCTGGCATCCCATGGAGAAACAATAGCCACCTGCAAACTGACATCAGGCACCTGGGCAGCTGACTTTACTTACCCCTGGAAACAGGCCATCCTTTGTGCCCAACTCCGTCTGCCGGGCACCTTGCCTCGGCCACCTATAATCCCGAACGGAACAGGATTTCTTCCAGATGCAAGCTGCCACAAGCTGGAAGCCTGGCTTCCCTTAGAGGGCCAAAGGCCTCCTACAAACTGACATCAGGCACCTGGGCAGCTGACTTTACTTACCCCTGGAAACAGGCCATCATTTGTGCCCAACTCCCTCTGCCAGGCACCTGGCCTCGGCCACCTACACTCCCAAATGGAACAGGATTTCTTCCAGATGCAAGCTGCCACAAACTGGAAGACTGGCTTCCCATGGAGGGCCAAAGGCCTCCTACAAACTGACATCAGGCACCTGGGCAGCTGACTTTACTTAGCCCTGGAAACAGGCCATCTTTATGCCCAACTCCCTCTGCCGGGCACCAGGCCTTGGCCGCCTACAATCCCGAATGGAACAGGATTTCTTCCAGATGCAAGCAGCCACAAACTGGAAGACTGGCTTCCCTTGGAGGGCCAACGCCTCCTACAAACTGACATCAGGCACCTGGGCAGCTGACTTTACTTACCCCTGGAAACAGGCCATCCTTTGTGCCCAACTCTTTCTGCCGGGCACCTGGCCTCGGACACCTACAATCCCGAACGCAACAGGATTACTTCCAGATGCAAGCAGCCACAAGCTGGAAGCCTGCAATCCCATGGAGAAACAATAGCCACCTGCAAACTGACATCAGGCACCTGGGCAGCTGACTTTACTTACCCCTGGAAACAGGCCATCATTTGTGCCCAACTCCCTCTGCCGGGCACCAGGCCTCGGTCACCGACAATCCCAAACGGAACAGGATTTCTTCCAGATGCAAGCTGCCACAAGCTGGAAGCCTGGCTTCCCTTGGAGGGCCAAAGGCCTGCTACAAACTGACATCAGGCACCTTGGCAGCTAACTTTACTTACCCCTGGAAACAGGCCATCCTTTGTTCCTAACTCCCTCTGCCGGGCACCTGGCCTCGGCCACCTACAATCCCGAACGGAACAGCATTTCTTCCAGATGCAAGCTGCCACAAGCTGGAAGCCTGGCTTCCCATGGAGGGCCAAAGGCCTGCTACAAACTGACATCAGGCACCTGTGCAGCTGACTTTACTTACCCCTGGAAACAGGCCATCATTTGTGCCCAACTCCCTCTGCCGGGCACCTGGCCTAGGCCACCTACAATCCCGAACGGAACTGGATTTCTTCCAGATGCAAGCTGCCACAAACTGGAAGACTAGCTTCCCTTGGAGGGCCAAAGGCCTCCTACAAACTGACATCAGGCACCTGGGCAGCTGACTTTACTTACCCCTGGAAACAGGCCATCCTTTGTTCCCTACTCCCTCAGCAGGCCACCCGGCTCCGGACACCTACAATGCCGAACGGAACAGGATTTCTTCCAGATGCAAGCTGCCACAAGCTGGAAGCCTGGCTTCCCTTGGAGGGCCAAAGGCCTGCTACAAACTGACATCAGGCACCTTGGCAGCTAACTTTACTTACCCCTGGAAACAGGCCATCCTTTGTTCCTAACTCCCTCTGCCGGGCACCTGGCCTCGACCACCTACAATCATGAGCAGAACAGCGTTTCTTCAAAATGCAAGCTGCCACAAACTTAAAGACTTGCTTCCCTTGGAGGGCCAAAGGCCTCCTACAAACTGACATCAGTCACCTGGGCAGCTAACTTTACTTACCCCTGGAAACAGGCCATCCTTTGTGCCTAACTCCCTCTGCCGGGCACCTGGCCTCGGCCACCTACAATCCCGAACAGAACAGGATTTCTTCCAGATGCAAGCTGCCACAAACTGGAAGACTAGCTTCCCTTAGAGGGCCAAAGGCCTCCTACAAACTGACATCAGGCACCTGGGCAGCTGACTTTACTTACCTCTGGAAACAGGCCATCCTTTGTGCCCAACTCCCTCTGCCGGGCACCAGGCCTCGGCCACCTACATACCCAAATAGAACAGGATTTCTTCCAGATGCAAGCAGCCACAAACTGGAAGCCTAGCTTCCCTTGGAGGGCCAAAGGCCTCCTACAAACTGACACCAAGCACCTGGGCAGCTAACTTTACTTACCCCTGGAAACAGGCCATCTTTTGTTCCCAACTCCCTTAGCCGGACACCAGGCCTCGGCCACCTACGATCCCAAACGGAACAGGATTTCTTCCAGATGCAAGCAGCCACAAGCTGGAAGCCTGGCATCCCATGGAGGAACAATAGCCACCTGCAAACGTACATCAGGCACCTGGGCAGCTGACTTTACTTACCCCTGGAAACAGGCCATCCTTTGTGCCCAACTTCGTCTGCCGGGCACCTGGCCTCGGCCACCTATAATCCCGAACGGAACAGGATTTCTTCCAGATGCAAGCTGCCACAAGCTGGAAGCCTGGCTTCCCATGGAGGGCCAAAGGCCTCCTACAAACTGACATCAGGCACCTGGGCAGCTGACTTTACTTACCCCTGGAAACAGGCCATAATTTGTGCCCAACTCCCTCTGCCGGGCACCTGGCCTCGGCCACCTACAATCCCAAATGGAACAGGATTTCTTCCAGATGCAAGCTGCCACAGCTGGAAGACTAGTTTCCCTTAAAAAGCCAAATGCCTATTACAAACTTACATCAGGCACCTGGGCAGCTGACTTTACTTACCCCTGGAAACAGGCCATCATTTGTGCCCAACTCCCTCTGCCGGGCACCAGGCCTCGGCCACCGACAATCCCAAACAGAACAGGATTTCTTCCAGATGCAAGCTGCCACAAGCTGGAAGACTAGCTTCCCTTGGATGGCCAAAGGCCTCCTACAAACTGACATCAGGCCCCTGGGCAGCTGACTTTACTTACCCCTGGAAACAGGCCATCCTTTGTGCCCAATTTCCTCTGCCGGGCACCTGGCCTCAGCCACCTACAATCCCGAACGGAACAGGATTTCTTCCAGATGCAAGCTGCCACAAGCTGGAAGCCTGGCTGCTCTTGGAGGGCCAAAGGCCTCCTACAAACTGACATCAGGCACCTGGGCAGCTGACTTTACTTACCCCTGGAAACAGGCCATCATTTGTGCCCAACTCCCTCTGCCGGGCACCTGGCCTCGGCCACCTACAATCCTGAACGGAACAGGATTTCTTCCAGATGCAAGCTGCCACAAACTGGAAGACTTGCTTCCCTTGGAGGGCCAAAGGCCTCCTACCAACTGACATCAGGCACCTAGGCAGCTGACTTTACTTACCCCTGGAAACAGGCCATCTTTATGCCTAACTCCCTCTGCCGGGCACCAGGCCTTGGCCACCTACAATCCCGAATGGAACAGGATTTCTTCCAGATGCAAGCTGCCACAAACTGGAAGACTGGCTTCCCTTGGAGGGCCAAAGGCCTCCTACAAACTGACATCAGGCACCTGGGCAGCTGACTTTACTTACCCCTGGAAACAGGCCATCATTTGTGCCCAACTCCCTCTGCCGGGCACCAGGCCTCGGCCACCTACAGTCCCAAACGGAACAGGATTTCTTCCAGATGCAAGCTGCCACAAGCTGGAAGCCTGGCTTCCCATGGAGGGCCAAAGGCCTCCTACAAACTGACATCAGGCACCTGGGCAGCTGACTTTACTTACCTCTGGAAACAGGCCATCATTTGTGCCAAACTCCCTCTGCTGGAAAGCTGGCCTCGGCCACCTACAATCCCGAATGGAACAGGATTTCTTCCAGATGCAAGCTGCCACAAGCTGGAAGCCTGGCTTCCCATGGAGGGCCAAAGGCCTGCTACAAACTGACATCAGGCACCTGGGCAGCTGACTTTACTTACCCCTGGAAACAGGCCATCATTTGTGCCCAACTCCCTCTGCTGGGCACCTGGCCTTGGCCACCTACAATCATGGGCAGAACAGCATTTCTTCAAGATGCAAGCTGCCACAAACTGGAAGACTAGCTTCCCTTGGAGGGCCAAAGGCCTCCTACAAACTGACATCAGGCACCTGGGCAGCTAACTTTACTTACCCCTGGAAACAGGCCATCCTTTGTTCCCAACTCCCTCTGCCGGGCACCTGGCCTCGGCCACCTACAATCCCGAACGGAACAGGATTTCTTCCAGATGCAAGCTGCCACAAACTGGAAGACTAGCTTCCCTTGCAGGGCCAAAGGCCTCCTACAAACTGACATCAGGCACCTGGGCAGCTGACTTTACTTAGCCCTGGAAACAGGCCATCTTTGTGCCCAACTCTCATTGCCGGGAACCAGGCCTCGGCCACCTACAATCCCAAACGGAACAGGATTTCTTCCAGATGCAAGCTGCCACAAGCTGGAAGCCTGGCTTCCCTTGGAGGGCCAAAGGCCTCTTACAAACTGACATCAGGCACCTGGGCAGCTGACTTTACTTACCCCTGGAAACAGGCCATCCTTTGTGCCCAATTTCCTCTGCCGGGCACCTGGCCTCGGCTACCTACAATCCCGAACGGAACAGGATTTCTTCCAGATACAAGCTGCCACAAGCTGGAAGCCTGGCTTCCCATGGAGGGCCAAAGGCCTCCTACAAACTGACATCAGGCACCTGGGCAGCTGACTTTACTTACCCCTGGAAACAGGCCATCATTTGTGCCCAACTCCCTCTGCCAGGCACCAGGCCTCGGCCACCTACACTCCCGAATGGAACAGGATTTCTTCCAGATGCAAGCTGCCACAAACTGGAAGACTTGCTTCCCTTGGAGGGCCAAAGGCCTCCTACAAACTGACATCAGGCACCTGGGCAGCTGACTTTACTTACCCCTGGAAACAGGCCATCTTTATGCCCAACTCCCTCAGCAGGGCACCCGGCTCCGGCCACCTACAATCCCGAATGGAACAGGATTTCTTCCAGATGCAAGCTGCCGCAAACTGGAAGACTGGCTTCCCTTGGAGGGCCAAAGGCCTCCTACAAACTGACATCAGGCACCTGGGCAGCTGACTTTACTTACCCCTGGAAACAGGCCATCCTTTGTGCCCAACTCTTTCTGCCGGGCATCTGGCCTCGGCCACCTATAATCCCGAACGGAACAGGATTACTTCCAGATGCAAGCAGCCACAAGCTGGAAGCCTGGCATCCCATGGAGAAACAATAGCCACCTGCAAACTGACATCAGGCACCTGGGCAGCTGACTTTACTTACCCCTGGAAACAGGCCATCCTTTGTGCCCAACTCCGTCTGCCGGGCACCTGGCCTCGGCCACGTATAATCCCGAACGGAACAGGATTTCTTCCAGATGCAAGCTGCCACAAGCTGGAAGCCTGGCTTCCCATGGAGGGCCAAAGGCCTCCTACAAACTGACATCAGGCACCTGGGCAGCTGACTTTACTTACCCCTGGAAACAGGCCATCCTTTGTGCCCAACTCCCTCTGCCGGGCACCTGGCCTCGGCCACCTACAATCCCGAATGGAACAGGATTTCTTCCAGATGCAAGCTGCCACAATCTGGAAGACTTGCTTGCCTTGGAGGGCCAAAGGCCTCCTACAAAATGACATCAGGCACCTGGGCAGCTGACTTTACTTACCCCTGGAAACAGGCCATCATTTGTGCCCAACTCCCCCTGCCGGGCACCTAACCGCGGCCACCTACAATCCCGAATGGAACAGGATTTCTTCCAGATGCAAGCTGCCACAGCTGGAAGACTAGTTTCCCTTGAAAAGCCAAATGCCTACTACAAACTGACATCAGGCACCTAGGCAGCTGACTTTACTTACCCCTGGAAACAGGCCATCCTTTGTGCCCAACTCCCTCTGCCGGGCACCAGGCCTCGGCCACCGACAATCCCAAACGGAACAGGATTTCTTCCAGATGCAAGCTGCCACAAGCTGGAAGCCTGGCTTCCCTTGGAGGGCCAAAGGCCTCCTACAAACTGACATCAGGCACCTTGGCAGCTAACTTTACTTACCCCTGGAATCAGGCCATCCTTTGTTCCTAACGCCCTCTGCCGGGCACCTGGCCTCGGCCACCTACAATCCCAAACGGAACAGCATTTCTTCCAGATGCAACCTGCCACAAGCTGGAAGCCTGGCCTCCCATGGAGGGCCAAAGGCCTCCTACAAACTGACATCAGGCACCTGGGCAGCTGACTTTACTTACCCCTGGAAACAGGCCATCCTTTGTGCCCAACTCCGTCTGCCGGGCACCTGGCCTCGGCCACCTATAATCCCGAACGGAACAGGATTTCTTCCAGATGCAAGCTGCCACAACCTGGAAGCCTGGCTTCCCATGGAGGGCCAAAGGCCTCCTACAAACTGACATCAGGCACCTGGGCAGCTGACTTTACTTACCCCTGGAAACAGGTTCTCATTTGTGCCCAACTCCCACAGCCGGGCACCAGGCCTCGGTCACCTACGATCCCAAACGGAACAGGATTTCTTCCAGATGCAAGCTGCCACAAACTGGAAGATTAGATTCCCTTAGAGGGCCAAAGGCCTGCTACAAACTGACATCAGGCACCTGGGCAGCTGACTTTACTTACCCCTGGAAACAGGCCATCCTTTGTGCCCAACTCCCTCTGCCGGACACCAGGCCTCGGCCACCTACAATCCCGAGCGGAACAGGATTATTTCCAGATGCAAGCAGCCACAAGCTGGAAGCCTGGCTTCCCATGGAGGAACAATAGCCACCTGCACACTGACATCAGGCACCTGGGCAGCTGACTTTACTTACCCCTGGAAACAGGCCATCATTTGTGCCCAACTCCCTCTGCCGGGCACCAGGCCTCGGCCACCTATAATCCCGAATGGAACAGGATTTCTTCCAGATGCAAGCTGCCACAAACTGGAAGACTGGCTTCCCTTGGAGGGCCAAAGGCCTCCTACAAACTGACATCAGGCACCTGGGCAGCTGACTTTACTTACCCCTGGAAACAGGCCATCATTTGTGCCCAACTCTTTCTGCTGGGCACCAGGCCTCGGCCACCTACATCCCGAACGGAACAGGATTTCTTCGCGATGCAAGCTGCCACAATCTGGAAGACTTGCTTGCCGTAATGGGCCAAAGGCCTCCTACAAACTGACATCAGGCACCTGGGCAGCTGACTTTACTTACCCCTGGAAACAGGCCATTCTTTGTTCCCAACTCCCTTAGCCGGGCACCAGGCCTCGGCCACCTACGATCCCAAACGGAACAGGATTTCTTCAAGATGCAAGCTGCCACAAGCTGGAAGCCTGGCAGCTCTTGGAGGGCCAAAGGCCTCCTACAAACTGACATCAGGCACCTGGGCAGCTGACTTTACTTACCCCTGGAAACAGGCCATCCTTTGTGCCCAATTTCCTCTGCCGGGCACCTGGCCTCGGCCACCTACAATCCCGAACGGAACAGGATTTCTTCCAGATGCAAGCTGCCACAAGCTGGAAGCCTGGCTTCCCATGGAGGGCCAAAGGCCTCCTACAAACTGACATCAGGCACCTGGGCAGCTGACTTTACTTACCCCTGGAAACAGTCCATCATTTGTGCCCAACTCCCTCTGCCAGGCACCAGGCCTCGGCACCTACACTCCCAAATGGAACAGGATTTCTTCCAGATGCAAGCTGCCACAAACTGGAAGACCTGCTTCCCTTGGAGGGCCAAAGGCCTCCTACAAACTGACATCAGGCACCTGGGCAGCTGACTTTACTTACCCCTGGAAACAGGCCATCTTTATGCCCAACTCCCTCTGCCGGGCACCAGGCCTTGGCCACCCTACAATCCCGAATGGAACAGGATTTCTTCCAGATGCAAGCAGCCAAAAACTGGAAGACTGGCTTCCCTTGGAGGGCCAAAGGCCTCCTACAAACTGACATCAGGCACCTGGGCAGCTGACTTTACTTACCCCTGGAAACAGGCCATCCTTTGTGCCCAACTCTTTCTGCCGGGCACCTGGCCTCGGACACCTACAATCCCGAACGGAACAGGATTACTTCCAGATGCAAGCAGCCACAAGCTGGAAGCCTGCCATCCCATGGAGAAACAATAGCCACCTGCAAACTGACATCAGGCACCTGGGCAGCTGACTTTACTTACCCCTGGAAACAGGCCATCCTTTGTGCCCAACTCCGTCTGCCGGGCACCTTGCCTCGGCCACCTATAATCCCGAACGGAACAGGATTTCTTCAAGATGCAAGCTGCCACAAGCTGGAAGCCTGGCAGCTCTTGGAGGGCCAAAGGCCTCCTACAAACTGACATCAGGCACCTGGGCAGCTGACTTTACTTACCCCTGGAAACAGGCCATCCTTTGTGCCCAATTTCCTCTGCCGGGCACCTGGCCTCGGCCACCTACAATCCCGAACGGAACAGGATTTCTTCCAGATGCAAGCTGCCACAAGCTGGAAGCCTGGCTTCCCATGGAGGGCCAAAGGCCTCCTACAAACTGACATCAGGCACCTGGCAGCTGACTTTACTTACCCCTGGAAACAGGTCCATCATTTGTGCCCAACTCCCTCTGCCAGGCACCAGGCCTCGGCCACCTACACTCCCAAATGGAACAGGATTTCTTCCAGATGCAAGCTGCCACAAACTGGAAGACCTGCTTCCCTTGGAGGGCCAAAGGCCTCCTACAAACTGACATCAGGCACCTGGGCAGCTGACTTTACTTACCCCTGGAAACAGGCCATCTTTATGCCCAACTCCCTCTGCCGGGCACCAGGCCTTGGCCACCTACAATCCCGAATGGAACAGGATTTCTTCCAGATGCAAGCAGCCAAAAACTGGAAGACTGGCTTCCCTTGGAGGGCCAAAGGCCTCCTACAAACTGACATCAGGCACCTGGGCAGCTGACTTTACTTACCCCTGGAAACAGGCCATCCTTTGTGCCCAACTCTTTCTGCCGGGCACCTGGCCTCGGACACCTACAATCCCGAACGGAACAGGATTACTTCCAGATGCAAGCAGCCACAAGCTGGAAGCCTGCCATCCCATGGAGAAACAATAGCCACCTGCAAACTGACATCAGGCACCTGGGCAGCTGACTTTACTTACCCCTGGAAACAGGCCATCCTTTGTGCCCAACTCCGTCTGCCGGGCACCTTGCCTCGGCCACCTATAATCCCGAACGGAACAGGATTTCTTCCAGATGCAAGCTGCACAAGCTGGAAGCCTGGCTTCCCTTAGAGGGCCAAAGGCCTCCTACAAACTGACATCAGGCACCTGGGCAGCTGACTTTACTTACCCCTGGAAACAGGCCATCATTTGTGCCCAACTCCCTCTGCCAGGCACCTGCCTCGGCCACCTACACTCCCAAATGGAACAGGATTTCTTCCAGATGCAAGCTGCCACAAACTGGAAGACTGGCTTCCCATGGAGGGCCAAAGGCCTCCTACAAACTGACATCAGGCACCTGGGCAGCTGACTTTACTTAGCCTGGAAACAGGCCATCTTTATGCCCAACTCCCTCTGCCGGGCACCAGGCCTTGGCCGCCTACAATCCCGAATGGAACAGGATTTCTTCCAGATGCAAGCAGCCACAAACTGGAAGACTGGCTTCCCTTGGAGGGCCAAAGGCCTCCTACAAACTGACATCAGGCACCTGGGCAGCTGACTTTACTTACCCCTGGAACAGGCTTTCCTTTGTGCCCAACTCTTTCTGCCGGGCACCTGGCTCGGACACCTACAATCCCGAACGGAACAGGATTACTTCCAGATGCAAGCAGCCACAAGCTGGAAGCCTGCAATCCCATGGAGAAACAATAGCCACCTGCAAACTGACATCAGGCACCTGGGCAGCTGACTTTACTTACCCCTGGAAACAGGCCATCCTTTGTGCCCAACTCCGTCTGCCGGGCACCTGGCCTCGGCCACCTATAATCCCGAACGGAACAGGATTTCTTCCAGATGCAAGCTGCCACAAGCTGGAAGCCTGGCTTTCCATGGAGGGCCAAAGGCCTCCTACAAACAGACATCAGGCACCTGGGCAGCTGACTTTACTTACCCCTGGAAACAGGCCATCTTTTGTTCCCAACTCCCTCTGCCGGGCACCTGGCCTCGGCCACCTACAATCCCGAATGGAACAGGATTTCTTCCAGATGCAAGCTGCCACAAGCTGGAAGACTTGCTTGCCTTGGAGGGCCAAAGGCCTCCTACAAACTGACATCAGGCACCTGGGCAGCTGACTTTACTTACCCCTGGAAACAGGCCATCCTTTGTTCCCAACTCCCTCAGCCGGGCACCAGGCCTCGGCCACCTACGATCCCAAACGGAACAGGATTTCTTCCAGATGCAAGCTACCACAAGCTGGAAGCCTGGCTTCCCATGGAGGCCAAAGGCCTCCTACAAACTGACATCAGGTACCTGGGCAGCTGACTTTACTTACCCCTGGAAACAGGCCATCATTTGTGCCCAACTCCCTCTGCCGGGCACCTGGCCTCGGCCACCTACAATCCCGAATGGAACAGGATTTCTTCCAGATGCAAGCTGCCACAGCTGGAAGACTAGTTTCCCTTGAAAAGCCAAATGCCTCCTACAAACTGACATCAGGCACCTGGGCAGCTGACTTTACTTACCCCTGGAAACAGGCCATCATTTGTGCCCAACTCCCTCTGCCGGGCACCAGGCCTCGGCCACCGACAATCCCAAACGGAACAGGATTTATTCCAGATGCAAGCTGCCACAAGCTGGAAGCCTGGCTTCCCATGGAGGGCCAAAGCCTGCTACAAACTGACATCAGGCACCTTGGCAGCTGACTTTACTTACCCCTGGAAACAGGCCATCCTTTGTTCCTAACTCCCTCTGCCGGGCACCTGGCCTCGGCCACCTACAATCCCGAACGGAACAGGATTTCTCCAGATGCAAGCTGCCACAAGCTGGAAGCCTGGCTTCCCATGGAGGGCCAAAGGCCTGCTACAAACTGACATCAGGCACCTGGGCAGCTGACTTTACTTACCCCTGGAAACAGGCCATCATTTGTGCCAACTCCCTCTGCCGGGCACCTGGCCTCGACCACCTACAATCATGAGCAGAACAGCATTTCTTCAAGATGTAAGCTGCCACAAACTTAAAGACTTGCTTCCCTTGGAGGGCCAAAGGCCTCCTACAAACTGACATCAGGCACCTGGGCAGCTGACTTTACTTACCCCTGGAAACAGGCCATCCTTTGTGCCCAATTTCCTCTGCCGGGCACCTGGCCTCGGCCACCTACAATCCCGAACGGAACAGGATTTCTTCCAGATGCAAGCTGCCACAAGCTGGAAGCCTGGCTTCCCATGGAGGGCCAAAGGCCTCCTACAAACTGACATCAGGCACCTGGGCAGCTGACTTTACTTACCCTGGAAACAGTCCATCATTTGTGCCCAACTCCCTCTGCCAGGCACCAGGCCTCGGCCACCTACACTCCCAAATGGAACAGGATTTCTTCCAGATGCAAGCTGCCACAAACTGGAAGACTAGTTTCCCTTGAAAAGCCAAAGGCCTACTACAAACTGACATCAGGCACCTGGGCAGCTGACTTTACTTACCCCTGGAAACAGGCCATGTTTATGCCGAACTGCCTCTGCCGGGCACCAGGCCTTGGCCACCTACAATCCCGAATGGAACAGGATTTCTTCCAGATGCAAGCTGTCACAAACTGGAAGACTGGCTTCCCTTGGAGGGCCAAAGGCCTCCTACAAACTGACATCAGGCACCTGGGCAGCTGACTTTACTTACCCCTGGGAAACAGGCCATCCTTTGTGCCCAACTCTTTCTGCCGGGCACCTGGCCTCAGACACCTACAATCCCGAACGGAACAGGATTACTTCCAGATGCAAGCAGCCACAAGCTGGAAGCCTGCCATCCCATGGAGAAACAATAGCCACCTGCAAACTGACATCAGGCACCTGGGCAGCTGACTTTACTTACCCCTGGAAACAGGCCATCCTTTGTTTCCCAACTCCCTTAGCCGGGCACCAGGCCTCGGCCACCTACGATCCCAAAAGGAACAGGATTTCTTCCAGATGCAAGCTACCACAAGCTGGAAGCCTGGCTGCTCTTGGAGGGCCAAAGGCCTCCTACAAACTGACATCAGGAACCTGGGCAGCTGACTTTACTTACCCCTGGAAACAGGCCATCATTTGTGCCCAACTCCCTCTGCCGGGCACCAGGCCTCGGCCACCTACAATCCCGAATGGAACAGGATTTCTTCCAGATGCAAGCTGCCACAGCTGGAAGACTAGTTTCCCTTGAAAAGCCAAATGCCTACTACAAACTGACATCAGGCACCTGGGCAGCTGACTTTACTTACCCCTGGAAACAGGCAATCATTTGTGCCCAACTCCCTCTGCCGGGCACCAGGCCTCGGCCACCGACAATCCCAAACGGAACAGGATTTCTTCCAGATGCAAGCTGCCACAAGCTGGAAGCCTGGCTTCCCTTGGAGGGCCAAAGGCCTGCTACAAACTGACATCAGGAACCTTGGCAGCTAACTTTACTTACCCCTGGAAACAGGCCATCCTTTGTTCGTAACTCCCTCTGCCGGGCACCTGGCCTCGGCCACCTACAATCCCGAACGGAACAGCATTTCTTCCAGATGCAAGCTGCCACAAGCTGGAAGCCTGGCTTCCCATGGAGGGCCAAATGCCTGCTACAAACTGACATCAGGCACCTGGGCAGCTGACTTTACTTACCCCTGGAAACAGGCCATCATTTGTGCCCAACTCCCTCTGCCGGGCACCAGGCCTCGGCCACCTACAATCATGAGCAGAACAGCATTTCTTCAAGATGCAAGCTGCCACAAACTGGAAGACTAGCTTCCCATGGAGGGCCAAAGGCCTGCTACAAACTGACATCAGGCACCTGGGCAGCTAACTTTACTTACCCCTGGAAACAGGCCATCATTTGTGCCCAACGCCCTCTGCCGGGCACCTGGCCTCGGCCACCTACAATCCCGAACGGAACAGGATTTCTTCCAGATGCAAGCTGCCACAAGCTGGAAGACTAGCTTCCCTTAGAGGGCCAAAGGCCTCCTACAAACTGACATCAGGCACCTGGGAAGCTGACTTTACTTACCTCTGAAAACAGGCCATCCTTTGTGCCCAACTCCCTCTGCCGAGCTGCAGGCCTCGGCCACCTACATTCCCAAATAGAACAGGATTTCTTCCAGATGCAAGCAGCCACAAACTGGAAGACTAGCTTCTCTTGGAGGGCCAAAGGCCTCCTACAAACTGACACCAAGCACCTGGGCAGCTAACTTTACTTACCCCTGGAAACAGGCCATCCTTTGTTCCCAACTCCCTTAGCCGGACACCAGGCCTCGGCCACCTACGATCCCAAACGGAACAGCATTTCTTCCAGATGCAAGCTGCCACAAGCTGGAAGCCAGGCTTCCCTTGGAGGGCCAAAGGCCTGCTACAAACTGACATCAGGCACCTGGGCAGCTGACTTTACTTATCCCTGGAAACAGGCCATCATTTGTGCCCAACTCCCTCTGCCGGGCACCTGGCCTCGACCACCTACAATCATGAGCAGAACAGCGTTTCTTCAAAATGCAAGCTGCCACAAACTTAAAGACTTGCTTCCCTTGGAGGGACGAAGGCCTCCTACAAACTGACATCAGTCACCTGGGCAGCTAACTTTACTTACCCCTGGAAACAGGCCATCCTTTGTGCCTAACTCCCTCTGCCGGGCACCTGGCCTCGGCCACCTACAATCCCGAACAGAACAGGATTTCTTCCAGATGCAAGCTGCCACAAACTGGAAGACTAGCTTTCCCTTGGAGGGCCAAAGGCCTCCTACAAACTGACATCAGGCACCTGGGCAGCTGACTTTACTTACCTCTGGAAACAGGCCATCCTTTGTGCCCAACTCCCTCTGCCGGGCACCAGGCCTCGGCCACCTACATACCCAAATAGAACAGGATTTCTTCAGATGCAAGCAGCCACAAACTGGAAGCCTAGCTTCCCTTGGAGGGCCAAAGGCCTCCTACAAACTGACACCAAGCACCTGGGCAGCTGACTTTACTTACCCCTGGAAACAGGCCATCATTTGTGCCCAACTCCCTCTGCCGGGCACCTGGCCTCGGCCACCTACAATCCCGAATGGAACAGGATTTCTTCCAGATGCAAGCTGCCACAGCTGGAAGACTAGTTTCCCTTGAAAAGCCAAATGCCTCCTACAAACTGACATCAGGCACCTGGGCAGCTGACTTTACTTACCCCTGGAAACAGGCCATCATTTGTGCCCAACTCCCTCTGCCGGGCACCAGGCCTCGGCCACCGACAATCCCAAACGGAACAGGATTTATTCCAGATGCAAGCTGCCACAAGCTGGAAGCCTGGCTTCCCTTGGAGGGCCAAAGCCTGCTACAAACTGACATCAGGCACCTTGGCAGCTGACTTTACTTACCCCTGGAAACAGGCCATCCTTTGTTCCTAACTCCCTCTGCCGGGCACCTGGCCTCGGCCACCTACAATCCCGAACGGAACAGGATTTCTTCCAGATGCAAGCTGCCACAAGCTGGAAGCCTGGCTTCCCATGGAGGGCCAAAGGCCTGCTACAAACTGACATCAGGCACCTGGGCAGCTGACTTTACTTACCCCTGGAAACAGGCCATCATTTGTGCCCAACTCCCTCTGCCGGGCACCTGGCCTCGACCACCTACAATCATGAGCAGAACAGCATTTCTTCAAGATGTAAGCTGCCACAAACTTAAAGACTTGCTTCCCTTGGAGGGCCAAAGGCCTCCTACAAACTGACATCAGGCACCTGGGCAGCTGACTTTACTTACCCCTGGAAACAGGCCATCCTTTGTGCCCAATTTCCTCTGCCGGGCACCTGGCCTCGGCCACCTACAATCCCGAACGGAACAGGATTTCTTCCAGATGCAAGCTGCCACAAGCTGGAAGCCTGGCTTCCCATGGAGGGCCAAAGGCCTCCTACAAACTGACATCAGGCACCTGGGCAGCTGACTTTACTTACCCCTGGAAACAGTCCATCATTTGTGCCCAACTCCCTCTGCCAGGCACCAGGCCTCGGCCACCTACACTCCCAAATGGAACAGGATTTCTTCCAGATGCAAGCTGCCACAAACTGGAAGACTAGTTTCCCTTGAAAAGCCAAAGGCCTACTACAAACTGACATCAGGCACCTGGGCAGCTGACTTTACTTACCCCTGGAAACAGGCCATGTTTATGCCGAACTGCCTCTGCCGGGCACCAGGCCTTGGCCACCTACAATCCCGAATGGAACAGGATTTCTTCCAGATGCAAGCTGTCACAAACTGGAAGACTGGCTTCCCTTGGAGGGCCAAAGGCCTCCTACAAACTGACATCAGGCACCTGGGCAGCTGACTTTACTACCCCTGGAAACAGGCCATCCTTTGTGCCCAACTCTTTCTGCCGGGCACCTGGCCTCAGACACCTACAATCCCGAACGGAACAGGATTACTTCCAGATGCAAGCAGCCACAAGCTGGAAGCCTGCTATCCCATGGAGAAACAATAGCCACCTGCAAACTGACATCAGGCACCTGGGCAGCTGACTTTACTTACCCCTGGAAACAGGCCATCCTTTGTTCCCAACTCCCTTAGCCGGGCACCAGGCCTCGGCCACCTACGATCCCAAAAGGAACAGGATTTCTTCCAGATGCAAGCTACCACAAGCTGGAAGCCTGGCTGCTCTTGGAGGGCCAAAGGCCTCCTACAAACTGACATCAGGAACCTGGGCAGCTGACTTTACTTACCCCTGGAAACAGGCCATCATTTGTGCCCAACTCCCTCTGCCGGGCACCAGGCCTCGGCCACCTACAATCCCGAATGGAACAGGATTTCTTCCAGATGCAAGCTGCCACAGCTGGAAGACTAGTTTCCCTTGAAAAGCCAAATGCCTACTACAAACTGACATCAGGCACCTGGGCAGCTGACTTTACTTACCCCTGGAAACAGGCAATCATTTGTGCCCAACTCCCTCTGCCGGGCACCAGGCCTCGGCCACCGACAATCCCAAACGGAACAGGATTTCTTCCAGATGCAAGCTGCCACAAGCTGGAAGCCTGGCTTCCCTTGGAGGGCCAAAGGCCTGCTACAAACTGACATCAGGCACCTTGGCAGCTAACTTTACTTACCCCTGGAAACAGGCCATCCTTTGTTCCTAACTCCCTCTGCCGGGCACCTGGCCTCGGCCACCTACAATCCCGAACGGAACAGCATTTCTTCCAGATGCAAGCTGCCACAAGCTTGAAGCCTGGCTTCCCATGGAGGGCCAAAGGCCTGCTACAAACTGACATCAGGCACCTGGGCAGCTGACTTTACTTACCCCTGGAAACAGGCCATCATTTGTGCCCAACTCCCTCTGCCGGGCACCTGGCCTAGGCCACCTACAATCCCGAACGGAACTGGATTTCTTCCAGATGCAAGCTGCCACAAACTGGAAGACTAGCTTCCCTTGGAGGGCCAAAGGCCTCCTACAAACTGACATCAGGCACCTGGGCAGCTGACTTTACTTACCCCTGGAAACAGGCCATCATTTGTTCCCTACTCCCTCAGCAGGCCACCCGGCTCCGGACACCTACAATGCCGAACGGAACAGGATTTCTTCCAGATGCAAGCTGCCACAAGCTGGAAGCCTGGCTTCCCATGAAGGGCCAAAGGCCTCCTACAAACTGACATCAGGCACCTGGGCAGCTGACTTTACTTACCCCTGGAAACAGGCCATCATTTGTGCCCAACTCCCTCTGCCGGGCACCAGGCCTCGGCCACCTACAATCATGAGCAGAACAGCATTTCTTCAAGATGCAAGCTGCCACAAACTGGAAGACTAGCTTCCCATGGAGGGCCAAAGGCCTGCTACAAACTGACATCAGGCACCTGGGCAGCTAACTTTACTTACCCCTGGAAACAGGCCATCATTTGTGCCCAACGCCCTCTGCCGGGCACCTGGCCTCGGCCACCTACAATCCCGAACGGAACAGGATTTCTTCCAGATGCAAGCTGCCACAAGCTGGAAGACTAGCTTCCCTTAGAGGGCCAAAGGCCTCCTACAAACTGACATCAGGCACCTGGGAAGCTGACTTTACTGACCTCTGAAAACAGGCCATCCTTTGTGCCCAACTCCCTCTGCCGAGCTGCAGGCCTCGGCCACCTACATTCCCAAATAGAACAGGATTTCTTCCAGATGCAAGCAGCCACAAACTGGAAGACTAGCTTCTCTTGGAGGGCCAAAGGCCTCCTACAAACTGACACCAAGCACCTGGGCAGCTAACTTTACTTACCCCTGGAAACAGGCCATCCTTTGTGCCCAACTCCCTTAGCCGGACACCAGGCCTCAGCCACCTACGATCCCAAACGGAACAGCATTTCTTCCAGATGCAAGCTGCCACAAGCTGGAAGCCAGGCTTCCCTTGGAGGGCCAAAGGCCTGCTACAAACTGACATCAGGCACCTGGGCAGCTGACTTTACTTATCCCTGGAAACAGGCCATCCTTTGTGCCCAACTCCCTCTGCCGGGCACCTGGCCTCGACCACCTACAATCATGAGCAGAACAGCGTTTCTTCAAAATGCAAGCTGCCACAAACTTAAAGACTTGCTTCCCTTGGAGGGCCGAAGGCCTCCTACAAACTGACATCAGTCACCTGGGCAGCTAACTTTACTTACCCCTGGAAACAGGCCATCCTTTGTGCCTAACTCCCTCTGCCGGGCACCTGGCCTCGGCCACCTACAATCCCGAACAGAACAGGATTTCTTCCAGATGCAAGCTGCCACAAACTGGAAGACTAGCTTCCCTTAGAGGGCCAAAGGCCTCCTACAAACTGACATCAGGCACCTGGGCAGCTGACTTTACTTACCTCTGGAAACAGGCCATCCTTTGTGCCCAACTCCCTCTGCCGGGCACCAGGCCTCGGCCACCTACATACCCAAATAGAACAGGATTTCTTCCAGATGCAAGCAGCCACAAACTGGAAGCCTAGCTTCCCTTGGAGGGCCAAAGGCCTCCTACAAACTGACACCAAGCACCTGGGCAGCTAACTTTACTTACCCCTGGAAACAGGCCATCTTTTGTTCCCAACTCCCTTAGCCGGACACCAGGCCTCGGCCACCTACGATCCCAAACGGAACAGGATTTCTTCCAGATGCAAGCAGCCACAAGCTGGAAGCCTGGCATCCCATGGAGGAACAATAGCCACCTGCAAACGTACATCAGGCACCTGGGCAGCTGACTTTACTTACCCCTGGAAACAGGCCATCCTTTGTGACCAACTTCGTCTGCCGGGCACCTGGCCTCGGCCACCTATAATCCCGAACGGAACAGGATTTCTTCCAGATGCAAGCTGCCACAAGCTGGAAGCCTGGCTTCCCATGGAGGGCCAAAGGCCTCCTACAAACTGACATCAGGCACCTGGGCAGCTGACTTTACTTAGCCCTGGAAACAGGCCATCATTTGTGCCCAACTCCCTCTGCCGGGCACCTGGCCTCGGCCACCTACAATCCCAAATGGAACAGGATTTCTTCCAGATGCAAGCTGCCACAGCTGGAAGACTAGTTTCCCTTAAAAAGCCAAATGCCTATTACAAACTTACATCAGGCACCTGGGCAGCTGACTTTACTTACCCCTGGAAACAGGCCATCATTTGTGCCCAACTCCCTCTGCCGGGCACCAGGCCTCGGCCACCTACAATCCCAAACAGAACAGGATTTCTTCCAGATGCAAGGTGCCACAAGCTGGAAGACTAGCTTCCCTTGGATGGCCAAAGGCCTCCTACAAACTGACATCAGGCCCCTGGGCAGCTGACTTTACTTACCCCTGGAAACAGGCCATCCTTTGTGCCCAATTTCCTCTGCCGGGCACCTGGCCTCCGCCACCTACAATCCCGAACGGAACAGGATTTCTTCCAGATGCAAGCTGCCACAAGCTGGAAGCCTGGCTGCTCTTGGAGGGCCAAAGGCCTCCTACAAACTGACATCAGGCACCTGGGCAGCTGACTTTACTTACCCCTGGAAACAGGCCATCCTTTGTGCCCAACTCCCTCAGCAGGCCACCCGGCTCCGGACACCTACAATGCCGAACGGAACAGGATTTCTTCCAGATGCAAGCTGCCACAAGCTGGAAGCCAGGCTTCCCATGGAGGGCCAAAGGCCTGCTACAAACTGACATCAGGCACCTGGGCAGCTGACTTTACTTACCCCTGGAAACAGGCCATCCTTTGTGCCCAACTCCGTCTGCCGAGCACCTGGCCTCGGCCACCTACAATCCCGAACGGAACAGGATTTCTTCCAGATGCAAGCTGCCACAAGCTGGAAGCCTGGCTTCCCATGGAGGGCCAAAGGCCTCCTACAAACTGACATCAGGCACCTGGGCAGCTGACTTTACTTAGCCCTGGAAACAGGCCATCATTTGTGCCCAACTCCCTCTGCCGGGCATCTGGCCTCGGCCACCTAAAATCCCGAAAGGAACAGGATTTCTTCCAGATGCAAGCTGCCACTATCTGGAAGACTTGCTTGCCTTGGAGGGCCAAAGGCCTCCTACAAACTGACATCAGGCACCTGGGCAGCTGACTTTACTTACCTCTGAAAACAGGCCATCCTTTGTGCCCAACTCCCTCTGCCGGGCACCAGGCGTCGGCCACCTACAATCCCGAATGAAAAAGGATTTCTTCTAGATGCAAGGTGCCACAAACTGGAAGACTACCTTCCCATGGAGGGCCAAAGGCCTCCTACAGACTGACATCAGGCACCTGGGCAGCTGACTTTACTTACCCCTGGAAACAGGCCATCATTTGTGCCCAACTCCCTCTGCCGGGCACCTGGCCTCGGCCACCTACAATCATGAGCAGAACAGCATTTCTTCCAGATGCAAGCTGCCACAAACTGGAAGACTAGCTTCCCTTGGAGGGCCAAAGGCCTCCTACAAACTGACATCAGGCACCTGGGCAGCTAACTTTACTTACCCCTGGAAACAGGCCATCCTTTGTTCCCAACTCCCTTTGCCGGGCACCTGGCCTCGGCCACCTACAATCCCGAACGGAACAGGATTTCTTCCAGATGCAAGCTGCCACAAACTGGAAGACTAGCTTCCCTTGCACGGACAAAGGCCTCCGACAAACTGACATCAGGCACCTGGGCAGCTGACTTTACTTACCCCTGGAAACAGGCCATCTTTGTGCCCAACTCCCTCTGTCGGGCACCAGGCCTCGGCCACCTATAATCCCGAATGGAGAGGATTTCTTCCAGATGCAAGCTGCCACAAACTGGAAGACTGGCTTCCCTTGGAGGGCCAAAGGCCTCCTAAAAACTGACATCAGGCACCTGGGCAGCTGATTTACTTACCCTTGGAAACAGGCCATCATTTTTGCCCAACTCTTTCTGCCGGGCACCTGGCCTCGGACACCTACAATCCCGAACGGAACAGGATTTCTTCGCGATGCAAGCTGCCACAATCTGGAAGACTTGCTTGCCTTGGAGGGCCAAAGGCCTCCTACAAACTGACATCAGGCACCTGGGCAGCTGACTTTACTTACCCCTGGAAACAGGCCATCATTTGTGCCCAACTCCCTCGGCCGGGCACCAGGCCTCGGCCACCTACGATCCCAAACGGAACAGGATTTCTTCAAGATGCAAGCTACCACAAGCTGGAAGACTGGCAGCTCTTGGAGGGCCAAAGGCCTCCTACAAACTGACATCAGGCACCTGGGTAGCTGACTTTACTTACCCCTGGAAACAGGCCATCATTTGTGCCCAACTCCCTCTGCCGGGCACCTGGCCTCGGCCACCTACAATCCCGAACGGAACAGGATTTATTCCAGATGCAAGCTGCCACAAACTGGAAGACTAGCTTCCTTGGAGGGCCAAGACCTCCTACAAACTGACATCAGGCACCTGGGCAGCTGACTTTACTTACCCCTGGAAACAGGCCATCCTTTGTGCCCAACTCCCTAGCCGGGCACCCGGCTTCGAGAACCAACAATTTTGAACGGAATAGGATTTTTTCCAGATGGAAGCTGCATTGAACAGGAAGACTAGCATCACTTGGAGAGCCAAAGGCCTGCTACAAACTGACATCAGGCACCTGGGCAGCTGACTTTACTTACCCCCGGAAACAGGTTCTCATTTGTGCCCAACTCCCACAGCCGGGCACCAGCCTCGGTCACCTACGATCCCAAACAGAACAGGATTTCTTCCAGATGCAAGCTGCCACAAGCTGGAAGCCTGGCTTCCCATGGAGGGCCAAAGGCCTCCTACAAACTGACATCAGGCACCTGGGCAGCTGACTTTACTTACCCCTGGAAACAGGCCATCCTTTGTTCCCAACTCCTGCAGCAGGGCACCAGGCCTCGGCCACCTACAATCCCAAACGGAACAGGATTTCTTCAAGATGCAAGCTGCCACAAGCTGGAAGCCTGGCTTCCAATGGAGGGCCAAGGCCTGCTACAAACTGATTCAAGGCACCTGGGCGGCTGACTTTACTAACCCCTGGAAACAGGCCATCATTTGTGCCCAACTCCCTCTGCCGGGCACCTGTCCTCGGCCACGTACAATCCCGAACGGAACAGGATTTCTTCCAGATGCAAGCTGCCACAAACTGGAAGATTAGCTTCCCTTGGAGGGCCAAAGGCCTGCTACAAACTGACATCAGGCACCTGGGCAGCTGACTTTACTTACCCCTGGAAACAGGCCATCCTTTGTGCCCAACTCCCTCTGCCGGGCACCAGGTCTCGGCCACCTACAATCCCGAACGGAACAGGATTATTTCCAGATGCAAGCAGCCACAAGCTGGAAGCCAGGCTTCCCATGGAGGAACATTAGCCACCTGCAAACGGACATCAGGCACCTGGGCAGCTGACTTTACTTACCCCTGGAAACAGGCCATCATTTGTTCCCTACTCCCTCAGCAGGGCACCCGGCTCCGGCCACCTACAATCCCGAACGGAACAGGATTTCTTCCAGATGCAAGCTGCCACAAGCTGGAAGCCTGGCTTCCCTTGGAGGGCCAAAGGCTCCTACAAACTGACATCAGGCACCTGGGCAGCTGACTTTACTTACCCCTGGAAACAGGCCATCATTTGTGCCCAACTCCCTCGGCCGGGCACCAGGCCTCGGCCACCTACGATCCCAAACGGAACAGGATTTCTTCAAGATGCAAGCTACCACAAGCTGGAAGACTGGCAGCTCTTGGAGGGCCAAAGGCCTCCTACAAACTGACATCAGGCACCTGGGTAGCTGACTTTACTTACCCCTGGAAACAGGCCATCATTTGTGCCCAACTCCTCTGCCGGGCACCTGGCCTCGGCCACCTACAATCCCGAACGGAACAGGATTTATTCCAGATGCAAGCTGCCACAAACTGGAAGACTAGCTTCCCTTGGAGGGCCAAAGACCTCCTACAAACTGACATCAGGCACCTGGGCAGCTGACTTTACTTACCCCTGGAAACAGGCCATCCTTTGTGCCCAACTCCCTCTGCCGGGCACCCGGCTTCGAGAACCAACAATTTTGAACGGAATAGGATTTTTTCCAGATGGAAGCTGCATTGAACAGGAAGACTAGCATCACTTGGAGAGCCAAAGGCCTGCTACAAACTGACATCAGGCACCTGGGCAGCTGACTTTACTTACCCCCGGAAACAGGTTCTCATTTGTGCCCAACTCCCACAGCCGGGCACCAGGCCTCGGTCACCTACGATCCCAAACAGAACAGGATTTCTTCCAGATGCAAGCTGCCACAAGCTGGAAGCCTGGCTTCCCATGGAGGGCCAAAGGCCTCCTACAAACTGACATCAGGCACCTGGGCAGCTGACTTTACTTACCCCTGGAAACAGGCCATCCTTTGTTCCCAACTCCTGCAGCAGGGCACCAGGCCTCGGCCACCTACAATCCCAAACGGAACAGGATTTCTTCAAGATGCAAGCTGCCACAAGCTGGAAGCCTGGCTTCCAATGGAGGGCCAAAGGCCTGCTACAAACTGATTCAAGGCACCTGGGCGGCTGACTTTACTAACCCCTGGAAACAGGCCATCATTTGTGCCCAACTCCCTCTGCCGGGCACCTGTCCTCGGCCACGTACAATCCCGAACGGAACAGGATTTCTTCCAGATGCAAGCTGCCACAAACTGGAAGATTAGCTTCCCTTGGAGGGCCAAAGGCCTGCTACAAACTGACATCAGGCACCTGGGCAGCTGACTTTACTTACCCCTGGAAACAGGCCATCCTTTGTGCCCAACT
>NW_027095216.1:0-29244 GCF_029207755.1 Chamaea fasciata | reverse complement strand
GCAGGGGGAGTTGGGCACAAAGGATGGCCTGTTTCCAGGGGTAAGTAAAGTCAGCTGCCCAGGTCCCTGATGTCATTTTGTAGCAGGCCTTTGGCCCTCCAAGAAAAACTAGTCTTCCAGTTTGTCGCAGCTTGCATCTGGAAGAAATCCTGTTCCATTCGGGATTCTAGGTGGCCGAGGCCAGGTGCCCGGCAGAGGGAGTTGGGCACAAATGATGGCCTGTTTCCAGGGGTAAGTAAAGTCAGCTGCCCAGGTGCCTGATGTCAGTTTGTAGCAGGCCTTTGGTCCTCCAACGGAAACTAGTCTTCCAGTTTGTGGCAGCTTGCATCTGTAAGAAATCCTGTTCCGTTCATGATTGTAGGTGCACGGAGCCAGGTGCCCGGCAGAGGGAGTTGGGAACAAAGGATGGCCTGTTTCCAGGGGTAAGTAAAGTCAGCTGCCCAGGTGCCTGATGTCAGTTAGTAGGAGGCCTTTGGCCCTTCTAGGGAAGCCAGGCTTCCAGTTTGTGGCAGCTTGCATCTGGAAGAAATCCCTTTCCGTTCGGGATTGTACGTGGCCGAGGCCTGGTGCCCGGCAGAGGGAGTTGGGAACAAAGGATGGCCAGTTTCCAGACGTAAGTAAAGTCAGCTGCCCAGGTGTCTTATGTCAGTTTATAGGAGGCTTTTGGCCCTCCAAGGGAAGCCAGGCTTCCAGTTTGTGGCAGCTTGCATCTGGAAGAAATCCTGTTCCGTTCTGGTTTGTAGGTGGCCGGAGCAGGGTGCCCTGCTGAGGTAGTTGGGAAAAAAGGATAGCCTGTTTCCAGGGGTAAGTAAAGTCAGCTGCCCAGGTGCCTGATGACAGTTTGTAGTAGGCATTTGGCTCTCCAAGGGAAGCCAGGCTTCCAGCTTGTGGCAGCTTGCATCTGGAAGAAATCCTGTTCCGTTCGGGATTGTAGGTGGCTGAGGCCAGGTGCCCGGCAGAGGGAGTTGGGCACAAAGGATATCTTCTTTCCAGGGGTAAGTAAAGTCAGCTGCCCAGGTGCCTGATGTCAGTTTGTAGCAGGCCTTTGGCCCTCTAAAAGAAGCTAGTCTTCCAGTGTGTGGCAGCTTGCATCTGGAAGAAATCCTGTTCCGTTCGGGATTGTAGGTGGCCGAGGCCAGGTGCCCGGCAGAGGGAGTTGGGCACAAATGATGGCCTGTTTCCAGGGGTAAGTTAAGTCGGCTGCCCTGGTGCCTGATGTCAGTTTGTAGGAGGCCTTTGGCCCTCCAAGGGAAGCAAGTCTTCCAGTTTGTGGCAGCTTGCATCTGGAAGAAGTCCTGTTTAGTTCCGGATTGTACGTGGCCGAGGCCTGGTGCCCGGCTAAGGGAGTTGGGCACAAAGGGTGGGTTTCTCCAAAGGTAAGTAAAGTCAGCTGCCCAGGTGCCTGATGTCAGTTTGTAGCAGGCCTTTGGCCCTCTAAAGGAAGCTAGTCTTCCAGTGTGTGGCAGCTTGCATCTGGAAGAAATCCTGTTCCGTTCGGGATTGTATGTGGCCGAGGCCAGGAGCCCGGCAGAGGGAGTTGGGCACAAATGATGGCCTGTTTCCAGGAGTAAGTAAAGTCAGCTGCCCAGGTGCCTGATGTCAGTTTGTAGGAGGCCTTTGGCCCTTCAAGGGAAACTAGTCTTCCAGTTTGTGGCAGCTTGCATCTGGAAGAAATCCTGTTCCGTTTGGGATTGTAGGTGTCCGCGGCTAGGTGCCCGGCAGAGGGAGTTGGGCACATAGATGGCCTGTTTCCAGGGGTAAGTAAAGTCAGCTGCCCAGGTGCCTGGTGTCAGTTTGTAGGAGGCCTTTGGCCCTCCAAGGGAACCAAGTCTACCAGTTTGTGGCAGCTTGCATCTGGAAGAAATCCTGTTCCGTTCGGGATTGTAGGTGGCCGAGGCCAGGTGCCCGGCAGAGGGAGTTGGGCACAAATGATGGCCTGTTTCCAGGGGTAAGTAAAGTCAGCTGCCCAGGTGCCTGATGTCAGTTTGCAGGTGGCTATTGTACCTCCATGGGAAGCCAGGCTTCCAGCGTGTGACAGCTTGCATCTGGAAGAAATCCTGTTCCGTTTGGGATTGTATGTGGCCGAGGCCTGGTGCCCGGCAGAGGGCGTAGGGCACAAATGATGGCCTGTTTCCAGGAGTAAGTAAAGTCAGCTGCCCAGGTGCCTGATGTCAGTTTGCAGGTGGCATTTGTTCCTCCATGGGAATCCAGGCTTCCTGTTTGTGGCAGCTTGCATCTGGAAGAAATCCTGTTCCATTTGGGATTGTAGGTGGCCGAGCCCAGGTGCCCGGCAGACGGTGTTGGGCACAAAGAATGGCCTGTTTCCAGGGGTAAGTAAAGTCAGCTGCCCAGGTGCCTGATGTCAGTTTGTTGCAGGCCTCAGGCCCCCCAAGTGATGCTAGTCTTCCTGTTCAAGTCAGCTTGCATCTGGAAGAAATCCTCTTCCGTTCGGGATTGTAGGTGGCCGAGGCCTGGTGCCCGGCAGAGGGAGTTGGGCACAAAGGATGGCCTGTTTCCAGGGGTAAGTAAAGTCAGCTGCCCAGGTGCCTGATGTCAGTTTGTAGCAGGCCTTTGACCCTCCAAGGGAAGCAAGTCTTCCAGTTTGTGGCAGCTTGCATCTGGAAGAAATCCTGTTCCGTTCATGATTGTAGGTGCACGGAGCCAGGTGCCCGGCAGAGGGAGTTGGGAACAAAGGATGGCCTGTTTCCAGGGGTAAGTAAAGTCAGCTGCCCAGGTGCCTGATGTCAGTTAGTAGGAGGCCTTTGGCCCTTCAAGGGAAGCCAGGCTTCCAGTTTGTGGCAGCTTGCATCTGGAAGAAATCCTGTTCCGTTCGGGATTGTACGTGGCCGAGGCCTGGTGCCCGGCAGAGGGAGTTGGGAACAAAGGATGGCAGTTTCCAGGGGTAAGTAAAGTCAGCTGCCCAGGTGTCTGATGTCAGTTTATAGGAGGCTTTTGGCCCTCCAAGGGAAGCCAGGCTTCCAGTTTGTGGCAGCTTGCATCTGGAAGAAATCCTGTTCCGTTCTGGATTGTAGGTGGCCGGAGCAGGGTGCCCTGCTGAGGTAGTTGGGAACAAAGGATGGCCTGTTTCCAGGGGTAAGTAAAGTCAGCTGCCCAGGTGCCTGATGACAGTTTGTAGTAGGCATTTGGCTCTCCAAGGGAAGCCAGGCTTCCAGCTTGTGGCAGCTTGCATCTGGAAGAAATCCTGTTCCGTTCGGGATTGTAGGTGGCTGAGGCCAGGTGCCCGGCAGAGGGAGTTGGGCACAAAGGATGGCTTCTTTCCAGGGGTAAGTAAAGTCAGCTGCCCAGGTGCCTGATGTCAGTTTGCAGGTGGCTATTGTACCTCCATGGGAAGCCAGGCTTCCAGCGTGTGGCAGCTTGCATCTGGAAGAAATCCTGTTCCGTTCAGGATTGTAGGTGCCGAGGCCTGGTGCCCGGCAGGGGGAGTTGGGCACAAAGGATGGCCAGTTTCCAGGGGTAAGTAAAGTCAGCTGCCCAGGTCCCTGATGTCATTTTGTAGCAGGCCGTTGGCCCTCCAAGAAAAACTAGTCTTCCAGTTTGTGGCAGCTTGCATCTGGAAGAAATCCTGTTCCATTCGGGATTGTAGGTGGCAGAGGCCAGGTGCCCGGCAGAGGGAGTTGGGCACAAATGAAGGCCTGTTTCCAGGGGTAAGTAAAGTCAGCTGCCCAGGTGCCTGATGTCAGTTTGTAGGAGGCCTTTGGCCCTTCAAGTGAAACTAGTCTTCCAGTTTGTAGCAGCTTGCATCTGGAAGAAATCCTGTTCCGTTTGGGATTGTAGGTGTCCGAGGCTAGGTGCCCGGCAGAGGCAGTTGGGCACAAAGGATGGCCTGTTTCCAGGGGTAAGTAAAGTCAGCTGCCCAGGTGCCTGGTGTCAGTTTGTAGGAGGCCTTTGGCCCTCCAAGGGAACCAAGTCTACCAGTTTGTGGCAGCTTGCATCTGGAAGAAATCCTGTTCCGTTCGGGATTGTAGGTGGCCGAGGCCAGGTGCCCGGCAGAGGGAGTTGGGCACAAAGGATGGCCTGTTTCCAGGGGTAAGTAAAGTCAGCTGCCCAGGTGCCTGATGTCAGTTTGCAGGTGGCTATTGTACCTCCATGGGAAGCCAGGCTTCCAGCGTGTGGCAGCTTGCATCTGGAAGAAATCCTGTTCCGTTCAGGATTGTAGGTGCATGGAGCTGGGTGCCCGGCAGAGGGAGTTGGGAACAAAGGATGGCCTGTTTTTAGGGGTAAGTAAAGTCAGCTTCCCAGGTGCCTGATGTCAGTTTGTGGGAGGCTTTTGGCCCTCCAAGGGAAGCCAGGCTTCCTGCTTGTGGCAGCTTGCATCTGGAAGAAATCCTATTCCGTTTTGGATTGTACGTGGCCGAGGCCTGGTGCCCGGCTAAGGGAGTTGGGCACAAAGGGTGGGTTTCTCCAAAGGTAAGTAAAGTCAGCTGCCCAGGTGCCTGATGTCAGTTTGTAGCAGGCCTTTGGCCCTCTAAAGGAAGCTAGTCTTCCAGTTTGTGGCAGCTTGCATCTGGAAGAAATCCTGTTCCGTTCGGGATTGTATGTGGCCGAGTCCTGGAGCCCGGCAGAGGGAGTTGGGCACAAATGATGGCCTGTTTCCAGGAGTAAGTAAAGTCAGCTGCCCAGGTGCCTGATGTCAGTTTGTAGGAGGCCTTTGGCCCTTCAAGGGAAACTAGTCTTCCAGTTTGTGGCAGCTTGCATCTGGAAGAAATCCTGTTCCATTCGGGATTGTAGGTGGCCGAGGCCAGGTGCCCGGCAGGGAGAGTAGGGCACAAAGGATGGCCTGTTTCCAGGGGTAAGTAAAGTCAGCTGCCCAGGTGCCTGATGTCAGTTTGTAGGAGGCCTTTGGCCCTCCAAGGGAAGCTAGTCTTCCAGTTTGTGGCTGCTTGCATCTGGAAGAAATCCTGTTCTGTTTGGGATTGTAGGTGGCCGAGGCCTGCTGCCCGGCAGAGGGAGTTGGGCACAAAGGATGGCCTGTTTCCAGGGGTAAGTAAAGTCAGCTGCCCAGGTGCCTGATGTCAGTTTGTAGGAGGCCTTTGGCCCTCCAAGGGATGCAAGTCTTCCAGTTTGTGGAAGCTTGCATCTGGAAGAAGTCCTGTTCCGTTCGGGATTGTAGGTGGCCGAGGCCAGGTGCCTGGCAGAGGGAGTTGGGCACAAAGGATGGCCTGTTTCCAGGGGTTGGTAAAGTCAGCTGCCCAGGTGCCTGATGTCAGTTTGTAGGAGGCCTTTGGCCCTCCATGGGAAGCCAGGCTTCCTGCTTGTGGCAGCTTGCATCTGGAAGAAATCCTGTTCCGTTCGGGATTGTAGGTGGCCGAGGCCTGGTGCCCTGCTGAGGGAGTCGGGAACAAAGGATGGCCTGTTTCCAGGGGTAAGTAAAGTCAGCTGCCCAGGTGCCTGATGTCAGTTTGTAGGAGGCCTTTGGCCCTCCATGGGAAGCCAGGCTTCCTGCTTGTGGCAGCTTGCATCTGGCAGAAATCCTGTTCCGTTTGGGATTGTAGGTGGCCGAGGCCAGGTGCCCGGCAGAGGGAGGTGGGCACAGAGGATGGCCTGTTTCCAGGGGTAAGTAAAGTCAGCTGCCCAGGTGCCTGATGTCAGTTTGCAGGTGGCTATTGTTCCTCCATGGGAAGCCAGGCTTCCAGCATGTGGCAGCTTGCATCTGGAAAAAATCCTGTTCCGTTCGGGATTGTAGGTGGCCAAGGCCTGGTGCCCGGCAGGGGGAGTTGGGCACAAAGGATGGCCTGTTTCCAGGGGTAAGTAAAGTCAGCTGCCCAGGTGCCTGATGTCAGTTTGTAGCAGGCCTTTGGCCCTCCAAGGGAAACTAGTCTTCCAGTTTGTGGCAGCTTGCATCTGGCAGAAATCCTGTTCCGTTCGGGATTGTAGGTGGCCGAGGCCTGGTGCCCGGCAGAGGGAGTTGGGCACAAAGGATGGCCTGTTTCCAGGGGTAAGTAAAGTCAGCTGCCAAAGTGCCTGATGTCAGTTTGTAGAAGGCCGTTGGCCCTCTAAGGGAAGGTAGTGTTCCAGTTTGTGGCAGCTTGCATCTAAAAGAAATCCTGTTCCGTTTAGGATCGTAGGTGGCCGAGGCCTGGTGCCCGGCAGAGGGAGTTGGGCACAAATGATGGCCTGTTTCCAGGGGTAAGTAAAGTCAGCTTCCCAGGTGCCTGATGTCAGTTTGTAGGAGGCCTTTGGCCCTCCATGGGAAGCCAGGTATCCTGCTTGTGGCAGCTTGCATCTGGAAGAATTCCTGTTCCGTTCGGGATTGTAGGCGGCCGGATCCGGGTGCCCTGCTGAGGGAGTTGGGAACAAAGGATGGCCTGTTTCCAGGGGTAAGTAAAGTCAGCTGCCCAGCTGCCTGATGTCAGTTTGTAGGAGGCCTTTGGCCCTCCATGGGAAGCCAGGTTTCCTGCTTGTGGCAGCTTGCATCTGGAAGAAATCCTGTTCCGTTCGGGATTGTAGGTGGCCGAGGCCTGGTGCCCGTCAGAGGGAGTTGGGCACAAAGGATGGCCTGTTTCCAGGGGTAAGTAAAGTCAGCTGCCCAGGTGCCTGATGTCAGTTTGTAGGAGGCCTTTGGCCCTCTAAGGGAAGGTAGTCTTCCAGTTTGTGGCAGCTTGCATCTAAAAGAAATCCTGTTCCGTTTAGGATCGTAGGTGGCCGAGGCCTGGTGCCTAGCAGAGGGAGTTGGGAACAAAGGATGGCCTGTTTCCAGGGGTAAGTAAAGTCAGCTGCCCAGGTGCCTGATGTCAGTTTGTAGGAGGCCTTTGGCCCTCCAAGGGAAGCAAGTCTTCCAGTTTGTGGCAGCTTGCATCTGGAAGAAATGCTGTTCCGTTCGGGATTGTAGGTGGCCGAGGCCAGGTGCCCGGCAGAGGGAGTTGGGAACAAAGGATGGCCTGTTTCAAGGGGTAAGTAAAGTCAGCTGCCCAGGTGCCTGATGTCAGTTTGCAGGTGGCAATTGTTCCTCCATGGGAAGCCAGGCTTCCTGCTTGTGGCAGCTTGCATCTGGAAGAAATCCTGTTCCGTTCGGGATTGTAGGTGGCCGGAGCCGGGTGCTTTGCTGAGGGAGTTGGGAACAAAGGGTGGCCTGTTTCCAGGGGTAAGTAAAGTCAGCTGCCCAGGTGCCTGATGTCAGTTTGCAGGTGGCTATTGTTTCTCCATGGGAAGCCAGGCTTCCAGCTTGTGGATGCTTGCATCTGGAAGTAATCCTGTTCCGTTCGGGATTGTAGGTGGCCGAGGCCAGGTGCCCGGCAAAGGAAGTTGGGCACAAAGGATGGCCTGTTTCCAGGGGTAAGTAAAGTCAGCTGCCCAGGTGCCTGATGTCAGTTTGTAGGAGGCCTTTGGCCCTCCATGGGAAGCCAGGCTTCCTGCTTGTGGCAGCTTGCATCTGGCAGAAATCCTGTTCCGTTCGGGATTGTAGGTGGCCGAGGCCTGGTGCCCGGCAGAGGGAGTTGGGAACAAAGGATGGCCTGTTTCCAGGGGTAAGTAAAGACAGCTGCCCAGGTGCTTGATGTCAGTTTGTAGCAGGCCTTTGGCCCTCCAAGGGAAACTAGTCTTCCAGCATGTGGCAGCTTGCATCTGGAAGAAATCCTGTTCCGTTTGGGATTGTAGGTGGGCTAGGCCAGGTGCCCGGCAGAGGGAGTTGGGCACAAAGGATGGCCTGTTTCCAGGGGTAAGTAAAGTCAGCTGCCCAGGTGCCTGATGTCAGTTTGTAGCAGGCCTTTGGCCCTCCAAAGGAAACTAGTCTTCCAGTTTTGGCAGCTTACATCTGGAAGAAATCCTGTTCTGTTCGGGATTGTAGGTGGCCGAGGCCAGGTGCCCGGCAGAGGGAGTTGGGCACAAATGATGGCCTGTTTCCAGGGGTAAGTAAAGTCAGCTGCCCAGGTGCCTGATGTCAGTTTGTAGGAGGCCTTTGGCCCTCCATGGGAAGCCAGGCTTCCTGCTTGTGGCAGCTTGCATCTGGCAGAAATCCTGTTCCGTTCGGGATTGTAGGTGGCCGAGGCCTGGTGCCCGGCAGAGGGAGTTGGGTACAAAGGATGGCCTGTTTCCAGGGGTAAGTAAAGACAGCTGCCCAGGTGCCTGATGTCAGTTTGTAGCAGGCCTTTGGCCCTCCAAGGGAAACTAGTCTTCCAGCATGTGGCAGCTTGCATCTGGAAGAAATCCTGTTCCGTTTGGGATTGTAGGTGGGCTAGGCCAGGTGCCCGGCAGAGGGAGTTGGGCACAAAGGATGGCCTGTTTCCAGGGGTAAGTAAAGTCAGCTGCCCAGGTGCCTGATGTCAGTTTGTAGCAGGCCTTTGGCCCTCCAAAGGAAACTAGTCTTCCAGTTTGTGGCAGCTTACATCTGGAAGAAATCCTGTTCTGTTCGGGATTGTAGGTGGCCGAGGCCAGGTGCCCGGCAGAGGGAGTTGGGCACAAATGATGGCCTGTTTCCAGGGGTAAGTAAAGTCAGCTGCCAAGGTGCCTGATGTCAGTTTGTAGCAGGCCTTTGGCCCTCCATGGGAAGCTAGTCTTCCAGTTTGTGGCAGCTTGCATCTGGAAGAAATGCTGTTCCGTTCGGGATTGTAGGTGGCCGAGGCCAGGTGCCCGGCAGTGGGAGTTGGGCACAAATGATGGCCTGTTTCCAGGGGTAAGTAAAGTCAGCTGCCCAGGTGCCTGATGTCAGTTTGCCGGTGGCTATTGTTCCTCCATGGGAAGCCAGGCTTCCAGCATGTGGCAGCTTGCATCTGGAAGAAATCCTGTTCCGTTCGGGATTGTAGGTGGCCGAGGCCTAGTGCCCGGCAGGGGGAGTTGGGCACAAAGGATGGCCTGTTTCCAGGGGTAAGTAAAGTCAGCTGCCCAGGTCCCTGATGTCAGTTTGTAGAAGGCCTTTGGCCCTCTAAGGGAAGGTAGTCTTCCAGTTTGTGGCAGCTTGCATCTGAAAGAAATCCTGTTCCGTTTAGGATTGTAGGTGGCCGAGGCCTGGTGCCTAGCAGAGGGAGTTGGGAACAAAGGATGGCCTGTTTCCAGGGGTAAGTAAAGTCAGCTGCCCAGGTGCCTGATGTCAGTTTGTAGGAGGCCTTTGGCCCTCCATGGGAAGCCAGGCTTCCTGCTTGTGGCAGCTTGCATCTGGAAGAAATCCTGTTCCGTTCTGGATTGTAGGTGGCCGTATCCGGGTGCCCGGCTGAGGGAGTTGGGAACAAAGGATGGCCTGTTTCCAGGGGTAAGTAAAGTCAGCTGCCCAGGTGCCTGATGTCAGTTTGTAGGAGGCCTTTGGCCCTCCATGGGAAGCCAGGCTTCCTACTTGTGGCAGCTTGCATCTGGCAGAAATCCTGTTCCGTTTGGGATTGTAGGTGGCCGAGGCCTGGTGCCCGGCAGAGGGAGTTGGGCACAAAGGATGGCCTGTTTCCAGGGGTAAGTAAAGTCAGCTGCCCAGGTGCCTGATGTCAGTTTGTAGCAGGCCATTGGCCCTCTAAGGGAAGGTAGTCTTCCAGTTTGTGGCAGCTTGCATCTGGAAGAAATCCTGTTCCGTTTAGGATCGTAGGTGGCCGAGGCCTGGTGCCCGGCAGAGGGAGTAGGGCATAAAGGATGGCCTGTTTCCAGGGATATGTAAAGTCAGCTGCCCAGGTGCCTGATCTCAGTTTGCAGGTGGCAATTGTTCCTCCATGGGAAGCCAGGCTTCCAGCTTGTGGCAGCTTGCATCTGGAAGAAATCCTGTTCCGTTCGGGATTGTAGGTGGGCTAGGCCAGGTGCCCAGCAGAGGGAGTTGGGCACAAAGGATGGCCTGTTTCCAGGGGTAAGTAAAGTCAGCTGCCCAGGTGCCTGATGTCAGTTTGTAGGAGGCCTTTGGCCCTCCAAAGGAAACTAGTCTTCCAGTTTGTGGCAGCTTACATCTGGAAGAAATCCTGTTCTGTTCGGGATTGTAGGTGGCCGAGGCCAGGTGCCCGGCAGAGGGAATTGGGCACAAATGATGGCCTGTTTCCAGGGGTAAGTAAAGTCAGCTGCCCAGGTGCCTGATGTAAGTTTGTAGGAGGCCTTTGGCCCTCCAAGTGATGCAAGTCTTCCAGTTTGTGGCAGCTTGCATCTGGAAGAAATGCTGTTCCGTTCGGGATTGTAGGTGGCAGAGGCCAGGTGCCCGGCAGAGGGAGTTGGGCACAAATGATGGCCTGTTTCCAGGAGTAAGTAAAGTCAGCTGCCCAGGTGCCTGATGTCAGTTTGCAGGTGGCTATTGTTTCTCCATGGGAAGCCAGGCTTCCAGCTTGTGGCTGCTTGCATCTGGAAGTAATCCTGTTCCGTTTAGGATTGTAGGTGGCCGAGGCCTGGTGCCCGGCAGGGGGAGTTGGGCACAAAGGATGGCCTGTTTCCAGGGGTAAGTAAAGTCAGCTGCCCAGGTGCCTGATGTCAGTTTGTAGCAGGCCTTTGGCCCTCCAAGGGAAACTAGTCTTCCAGTTTGTGGCAGCTTACATCTGGAAGAAATCCTGTTCCGTTCGGGATTGTAGGTGGCCGAGGCCTGGTGCCCGGCAGAGGGAGTTGGGCACAAACGATGGCCTGTTTCCAGGGGTATGTAAAGTCAGCTGCCCAGGTGCCTGATGTCAGTTTGTAGGAGGCCTTTGGCCCTCCAAGGGAAGCAAGTCTTCCAGTTTGTCGCAGCTTGCATCTGGAAGAAATCCTGTTCCGTTCGGGATTGTAGGTGGCCGAGGCCAGGTGCCCGGCAGAGGGAGTTGGGCACAAAGGATGGTCTGTTTCCAGGCGTAAGTAAAGTCAGCTGCCCAGGTGCCTGATGTCAGTTTGTAGGAGGCCATTGGCCCTCCACAAGAAGCCAGGCTTCGTGCTTGTGGCAGCTTGCATCTGGAAGAAATCCTGTTCCGTTCAAGATTGTAGGTGGCCGGATCCGGGTGCCCTGCTGAGGGAGTTGGGAACAAAGGATGGCCTGTTTCCAGGGGTAAGTAAAGTCAGCTGCCCAGGTGCCTGATGTCAGTTTGCAGGTGGCTATTGTTCCTCCATGGGAAGCCAGGCTTCCAGCATGTGGCAGCTTGCATCTGGAAGAAATCCTGTTCCGTTCGGGATTGTAGGTCGCCGGATCCGGGTGCCCTGCTGAGGGAGTTGGGAACAAAGGATGGCCTGTTTCCAGGGTTAAGTAAAGTCAGCTGCCCAGGTGCCTGATGTCAGTTTGTAGGAGGCCTTTGGCCCTCCATGGGAAGCCAGGCTTCCTGCTTGTGGCAGCTTGCATCTGGCAGAAATCCTGTTCCGTTCGGGATTGTAGGTGGCCGAGGCCTGGTGCCCGGCAGAGGGAGTTGGGAACAAAGGATGGCCTGTTTCCAGGGGTAGATAAAGACAGCTGCCCAGGTGCCTGATGTCAGTTTGCAGCAGGCTATTGGCCCTCTAAGGGAAACTAGTCTTCCAGCATGTGGCAGCTTGCATCTGGAAGAAATCCTGTTCCGTTCGGGATTGTAGGTGGGCTAGGCCAGGTGCCCGGCAGAGGGAGTTGGGCACAAATGATGGCCTGTTTCCAGGGGTAAGTAAAGTCAGCTGCCAAAGTGCCTGATGTCAGTTTGTAGAAGGCCGTTGGCCCTCTAAGGGAAGGTAGTGTTCCAGTTTGTGGCAGCTTGCATCTAAAAGAAATCCTGTTCCGTTTAGGATCGTAGGTGGCCGAGGCCTGGTGCCTAGCAGAGGGAGTTGGGAACAAAGGATGGCCTGTTTCCAGGGGTAAGTAAAGTCACCTGCCCAGGTGCCTGATGTCAGTTTGTAGGAGGCCTTTGGCCCTCCAAGGGAAGCAAGTCTTCCAGTTTGCGGCAGCTTGCATCTGGAAGAAATCCTGTTCCGTTCGGGATTGTAGGTGGCCGAGGCCAGGCGCCCGGCAGAGGGAGTTGGGAACAAATGATGGCCTGTTTCCAGGGGTAAGTAAAGTCAGCTGCCCAGGTGCCTGATGTCAGTTTGCAGGTGGCAATTGTTCCTCCATGGGAAGCCAGGCTTCCTACTTGTGGCAGCTTGCATCTGGAAGAAATCCTGTTCCGTTCCGGATTGTAGGTGGCCGGAGCCGGGTGCTCTGCTGAGGGAGTTGGGAACAAAGGATGGCCTGTTTCCAGGGGTAAGTAAAGTCAGCTGCCCAGGTGCCTGATGTAAGTTTGCATGTGGCTATTGTTTCTCCATGGGAAGCCAGGCTTCCAGCTTGTGGCTGCTTGCATCTGGAAGTAATCCTGTTCCGTTCCGGATTGTAGGTGGCCGAGGCCAGGTGCCCGGCAGAGGGAGTTGGGCACAAATGATGGCCTGTTTCCAGGGGTAAGTAAAGTCAGCTGCCCAGGTGCCTGATGTCAGTTTGTAGGAGGCCTTTGGCCCTCCAAGGGAAGCAAGTCTTCCAGTTTGTGGCAGCTTGCATCTGGAAGAAATGCTGTTCCGTTCGGGATTGTAGGTGGCCAAGGCCAGGTGCCCGGCAGAGGGAGTTGGGCACAAATGATGGCCTGTTTCCAGGGGTAAGTAAAGTCAGCTTCCCAGGTGCCTGATGTCAGTTTGTAGGAGGCCTTTGGCCCTCCATGGGAAGCCAGGTATCCTGCTTGTGGCAGCTTGCATCTGGAAGAATTCCTGTTCCGTTCGGGATTGTAGGCGGCCGGATCCGGGTGCCCTGCTGAGGGAGTTGGGAACAAAGGATGGCCTGTTTCCAGGGGTAAGTAAAGTCAGCTGCCCAGCTGCCTGATGTCAGTTTGTAGGAGGCCTTTGGCCCTCCATGGGAAGCCAGGTTTCCTGCTTGTGGCAGCTTGCATCTGGAAGAAATCCTGTTCCGTTCGGGATTGTAGGTGGCCGAGGCGTGGTGCCCGTCAGAGGGAGTTGGGCACAAAGGATGGCCTGTTTCCAGGGGTAAGTAAAGTCAGCTGCCCAGGTGCCTGATGTCAGTTTGTAGGAGGCCTTTGGCCCTCTAAGGGAAGGTAGTCTTCCAGTTTGTGGCAGCTTGCATCTAAAAGAAATCCTGTTCCGTTTAGGATCGTAGGTGGCCGAGGCCTGGTGCCTAGCAGAGGGAGTTGGGAACAAAGGATGGCCTGTTTCCAGGGGTAAGTAAAGTCAGCTGCCCAGGTGCCTGATGTCAGTTTGTAGGAGGCCTTTGGCCCTCCAAGGGAAGCAAGTCTTCCAGTTTGTGGCAGCTTGCATCTGGAAGAAATGCTGTTCCGTTCGGGATTGTAGGTGGCCGAGGCCAGGTGCCCGGCAGAGGGAGTTGGGAACAAAGGATGGCCTGTTTCAAGGGGTAAGTAAAGTCAGCTGCCCAGGTGCCTGATGTCAGTTTGCAGGTGGCAATTGTTCCTCCATGGGAAGCCAGGCTTCCTGCTTGTGGCAGCTTGCATCTGGAAGAAATCCTGTTCCGTTCGGGATTGTAGGTGGCCGGAGCCGGGTGCTTTGCTGAGGGAGTTGGGAACAAAGGGTGGCCTGTTTCCAGGGGTAAGTAAAGTCAGCTGCCCAGGTGCCTGATGTCAGTTTGCAGGTGGCTATTGTTTCTCCATGGGAAGCCAGGCTTCCAGCTTGTGGATGCTTGCATCTGGAAGTAATCCTGTTCCGTTTAGGATTGTAGGTGGCCGAGGCCTGGTGCCCGGCAGGGGGAGTTGGGAACAAAGGATGGCCTGTTTCCAGGGGTAAGTAAAGTCAGCTGCCCAGGTGCCTGATGTCAGTTTGTAGCAGGCCTTTGGCCCTCCAAGGGAAACTAGTCTTCCAGTTTGTGGCAGCTTACATCTGGAAGAAATCCTGTTCCGTTCGGGATTGTAGGTGGCCGAGGCCAGGTGCCCGGCAGAGGGAGTTGGGCACAAACGATGGCCTGTTTCCAGGGGTTAGTAAAGTCAGCTGCCCAGGTGCCTGATGTCAGTTTGTAGGAGGCGTTTGGCCCTCCAAGGGAAGCAAGTCTTCCAGTTTGTCGCAGCTTGCATCTGGAAGAAATCCTGTTCCGTTCGGGATTGTAGGTGGCCGAGGCCAGGTGCCCGGCAAAGGAAGTTGGGCACAAAGGATGGCCTGTTTCCAGGGGTAAGTAAAGTCAGCTGCCCAGGTGCCTGATGTCAGTTTGTAGGAGGCCTTTGGCCCTCCATGGGAAGCCAGGCTTCCTGCTTGTGGCAGCTTGCATCTGGCAGAAATCCTGTTCCGTTCGGGATTGTAGGTGGCCGAGGCCTGGTGCCCGGCAGAGGGAGTTGGGTACAAAGGATGGCCTGTTTCCAGGGGTAAGTAAAGACAGCTGCCCAGGTGCCTGATGTCAGTTTGTAGCAGGCCTTTGGCCCTCCAAGGGAAACTAGTCTTCCAGCATGTGGCAGCTTGCATCTGGAAGAAATCCTGTTCCGTTTGGGATTGTAGGTGGGCTAGGCCAGGTGCCCGGCAGAGGGAGTTGGGCACAAAGGATGGCCTGTTTCCAGGGGTAAGTAAAGTCAGCTGCCCAGGTGCCTGATGTCAGTTTGTAGCAGGCCTTTGGCCCTCCAAAGGAAACTAGTCTTCCAGTTTGTGGCAGCTTACATCTGGAAGAAATCCTGTTCTGTTCGGGATTGTAGGTGGCCGAGGCCAGGTGCCCGGCAGAGGGAGTTGGGCACAAATGATGGCCTGTTTCCAGGGGTAAGTAAAGTCAGCTGCCCAGGTGCCTGATGTCAGTTTGTAGCAGGCCTTTGGCCCTCCAAGGGAAGCTAGTCTTCCAGTTTGTGGCAGCTTGCATCTGGAAGAAATGCTGTTCCGTTCGGGATTGTAGGTGGCCGAGGCCAGGTGCCCGGCAGTGGGAGTTGGGCACAAATGATGGCCTGTTTCCAGGGGTAAGTAAAGTCAGCTGCCCAGGTGCCTGATGTCAGTTTGCCGGTGGCTATTGTTCCTCCATGGGAAGCCAGGCTTCCAGCATGTGGCAGCTTGCATCTGGAAGAAATCCTGTTCCGTTCGGGATTGTAGGTGGCCGAGGCCTAGTGCCCGGCAGGGGGAGTTGGGCACAAAGGATGGCCTGTTTCCAGGGGTAAGTAAAGTCAGCTGCCCAGGTCCCTGATGTCAGTTTGTAGAAGGCCTTTGGTCCTCTAAGGGAAGGTAGTCTTCCAGTTTGTGGCAGCTTGCATCTGAAAGAAATCCTGTTCCGTTTAGGATTGTAGGTGGCCGAGGCCTGGTGCCTAGCAGAGGGAGTTGGGAACAAAGGATGGCCTGTTTCCAGTGGTAAGTAAAGTCAGCTGCCCAGGTGCCTGATGTCAGTTTGTAGGAGGCCTTTGGCCCTCCATGGGAAGCCAGGCTTCCTGCTTGTGGCAGCTTGCATCTGGAAGAAATCCTGTTCCGTTCTGGATTGTAGGTGGCCGTATCCGGGTGCCCGGCTGAGGGAGTTGGGAACAAAGGATGGCCTGTTTCCAGGGGTAAGTAAAGTCAGCTGCCCAGGTGCCTGATGTCAGTTTGTAGGAGGCCTTTGGCCCTCCATGGGAAGCCAGGCTTCCTACTTGTGGCAGCTTGCATCTGGCAGAAATCCTGTTCCGTTTGGGATTGTAGGTGGCCGAGGCCTGGTGCCCGGCAGAGGGAGTTGGGCACAAAGGATGGCCTGTTTCCAGGGGTAAGTAAAGTCAGCTGCCCAGGTGCCTGATGTCAGTTTGTAGCAGGCCATTGGCCCTCTAAGGGAAGGTAGTCTTCCAGTTTGTGGCAGCTTGCATCTGGAAGAAATCCTGTTCCGTTTAGGATCGTAGGTGGCCGAGGCCTGGTGCCCGGCAGAGGGAGTAGGGCATAAAGGATGGCCTGTTTCCAGGGATATGTAAAGTCAGCTGCCCAGGTGCCTGATCTCAGTTTGCAGGTGGCAATTGTTCCTCCATGGGAAGCCAGGCTTCCAGCTTGTGGCAGCTTGCATCTGGAAGAAATCCTGTTCCGTTCGGGATTGTAGGTGGGCTAGGCCAGGTGCCCAGCAGAGGGAGTTGGGCACAAAGGATGGCCTGTTTCCAGGGGTAAGTAAAGTCAGCTGCCCAGGTGCCTGATGTCAGTTTGTAGCAGGCCTTTGGCCCTCCAAAGGAAACTAGTCTTCCAGTTTGTGGCAGCTTACATCTGGAAGAAATCCTGTTCTGTTCGGGATTGTAGGTGGCCGAGGCCAGGTGCCCGGCAGAGGGAATTGGGCACAAATGATGGCCTGTTTCCAGGGGTAAGTAAAGTCAGCTGCCCAGGTGCCTGATGTAAGTTTGTAGGAGGCCTTTGGCCCTCCAAGTGATGCAAGTCTTCCAGTTTGTGGCAGCTTGCATCTGGAAGAAATGCTGTTCCGTTCGGGATTGTAGGTGGCAGAGGCCAGGTGCCCGGCAGAGGGAGTTGGGCACAAATGATGGCCTGTTTCCAGGAGTAAGTAAAGTCAGCTGCCCAGGTGCCTGATGTCAGTTTGCAGGTGGCTATTGTTTCTCCATGGGAAGCCAGGCTTCCAGCTTGTGGCTGCTTGCATCTGGAAGTAATCCTGTTCCGTTTAGGATTGTAGGTGGCCGAGGCCTGGTGCCCGGCAGGGGGAGTTGGGCACAAAGGATGGCCTGTTTCCAGGGGTAAGTAAAGTCAGCTGCCCAGGTGCCTGATGTCAGTTTGTAGCAGGCCTTTGGCCCTCCAAGGGAAACTAGTCTTCCAGTTTGTGGCAGCTTACATCTGGAAGAAATCCTGTTCCGTTCGGGATTGTAGGTGGCCGAGGCCTGGTGCCCGGCAGAGGGAGTTGGGCACAAACGATGGCCTGTTTCCAGGGGTATGTAAAGTCAGCTGCCCAGGTGCCTGATGTCAGTTTGTAGGAGGCCTTTGGCCCTCCAAGGGAAGCAAGTCTTCCAGTTTGTCGCAGCTTGCATCTGGAAGAAATCCTGTTCCGTTCGGGATTGTAGGTGGCCGAGGCCAGGTGCCCGGCAGAGGGAGTTGGGCACAAAGGATGGTCTGTTTCCAGGCGTAAGTAAAGTCAGCTGCCCAGGTGCCTGATGTCAGTTTGTAGGAGGCCATTGGCCCTCCACAAGAAGCCAGGCTTCGTGCTTGTGGCAGCTTGCATCTGGAAGAAATCCTGTTCCGTTCAAGATTGTAGGTGGCCGGATCCGGGTGCCCTGCTGAGGGAGTTGGGAACAAAGGATGGCCTGTTTCCAGGGGTAAGTAAAGTCAGCTGCCCAGGTGCCTGATGTCAGTTTGCAGGTGGCTATTGTTCCTCCATGGGAAGCCAGGCTTCCAGCATGTGGCAGCTTGCATCTGGAAGAAATCCTGTTCCGTTCGGGATTGTAGGTGGCCGGATCCGGGTGCCCTGCTGAGGGAGTTGGGAACAAAGGATGGCCTGTTTCCAGGGTTAAGTAAAGTCAGCTGCCCAGGTGCCTGATGTCAGTTTGTAGGAGGCCTTTGGCCCTCCATGGGAAGCCAGGCTTCCTGCTTGTGGCAGCTTGCATCTGGCAGAAATCCTGTTCCGTTCGGGATTGTAGGTGGCCGAGGCCTGGTGCCCGGCAGAGGGAGTTGGGAACAAAGGATGGCCTGTTTCCAGGGGTAGATAAAGACAGCTGCCCAGGTGCCTGATGTCAGTTTGTAGCAGGCTATTGGCCCTCTAAGGGAAACTAGTCTTCCAGCATGTGGCAGCTTGCATCTGGAAGAAATCCTGTTCCGTTCGGGATTGTAGGTGGGCTAGGCCAGGTGCCCGGCAGAGGGAGTTGGGCACAAATGATGGCCTGTTTCCAGGGGTAAGTAAAGTCAGCTGCCCAGGTGCCTGATGTCAGTTTGTAGGAGGCCTTTGGCCCTCCAAGGGATGCAAGTCTTCCAGTTTGTGGCAGCTTGCATCTGGAAGAAATGCTGTTCCGTTCGGGATTGTAGGTGGCCGAGGCCAGGTGCACGGCAGAGGGAGTTGGGCACAAATGATGGCCTGTTTCCAGGGGTAAGTAAAGTCAGCTGCCCAGGTGCCTGATGTCAGTTTGCCGGTGGCTATTGTTCCTCCATGGCAAGCCAGGCTTCCAGCATGTGGCAGCTTGCATCTGGAAGAAATCCTGTTCCGTTCGGGATTGTAGGTGGCCGAGGCCTGGTGCCCGGCAGGGGGAGTTGGGCACAAAGGATGGCCTGTTTCCAGGGGTAAGTAAAGTCAGCTGCCCAGGTCCCTGATGTCAGTTTGTAGCAGGCCTTTGGCCCTCAGAGGGAAACTAGTCTTCCAGTTTGTGACAGCTTGCATCTGGCAGAAATCCTGTTCCGTTCGGGATTGTAGGTGGCCGAGGCCTGGTGCCCGGCAGAGGGAGTTGGGCACAAAGGATGGCCTGTTTCCAGGGGTAAGTAAAGTCAGCTGCCCAAGTGCCTGATGTCAGTTTGTAGAAGGCCTTTGGCCCTCTAAGGGAAGGTAGTCTTCCAGTTTGTGGCAGCTTGCATCTAAAAGAAATCCTGTTCCGTTTAGGATTGTAGGTGGCCGAGGCCTGGTGCCTAGCAGAGGGAGTTGGGAACAAAGGATGGCCTGTTTCCAGGGGTAAGTAAAGTCAGCTGCCCAGGTGCCTGATGTCAGTTTGTAGCAGGAATTTGGCCCTCCATGGGAAGCCAGGCTTCCTGCTTGTGGCAGCTTGCATCTGGAAGAAATCCTGTTCCGTTCTGGATTGTAGGTGGCCGGATCCGGGTGCCCGGCTGAGGGAGTTGGGAACAAAGGATGGCCTGTTTCCAGGGGTAAGTAAAGTCAGCTGCCCAGGTGCCTGATGTCAGTTTGTAGGAGGCCTTTGGCCCTCCATGAAAAGCCAGGCTTCCTACTTGTGGCAGCTTGCATCTGGCAGAAATCCTGTTCCGTTTGGGATTGTAGGTGGCCGAGGCCTGGTGCCCGGCAGAGGGAGTTGGGCACAAAGGATGGCCTGTTTCCAGGGGTAAGTAAAGTCAGCTGCCCAGGTGCCTGATGTCAGTTTGTAGGAGGCCTTTGGCCCTCCATGGGAAGCCAGGCTTCCTACTTGTGGCAGCTTGCATCTTGCAGAAATCCTGTTCCGTTTGGGATTGTAGGTGGCCGAGGCCTTGTGCCCGGCAGAGGGAGTTGGGCACAAAGGATGGCCTGTTTCCAGGGGTAAGTAAAGTCAGCTGCCCAGGTGCCTGATGTCAGTTTGTAGCAGGAATTTGGCCCTCCATGGGAAGCCAGGCTTCCAGCTTGTGGCAGCTTGCATCTAGAAGAAATCCTGTTCCGTTCGGGATTGTAGGTGGCCGAGGCCAGGAGCCCGGCAGAGGGAGTCGGGCACAAATGATGGCCTGTTTCCAGGGGTAAGTAAAGTCAGCTGCCCAGGTGTCTGATGTCGGTTTGTAGGAGGCCTTTGGCCCTCCATGGGAAGCCAGGCTTCCTGCTTGTGGCAGCTTACATCTGGAAGAAATGCTGTTCCGTTCGGGATTGTAGGTGGCCGAGGCCAGGGGCCCGGCAGAGGGAGTTGGGCACAAATGATGGCCTGTTTTTAGGGGAAAGTAAAGTCAGCTGCCCAGGTGCCTGATGTCAGTTTGTAGCAGGCCATTGGCCCTCTAAGGGAAGGTAGTCTTCCAGTTTGTGGCAGCTTGCATCTGGAAGAAATCCTGTTCCGTTTAGGATCGTAGGTGGCCGAGGCCTGGTGCCCGGCAGAGGGAGTAGGGCATAAAGGATGGCCTGTTTCCAGGGGTATGTAAAGTCAGCTGCCCAGGTGCCTGATCTCAGTTTGCAGGTGGCATTTGTTCCTCCATGGGAAGCCAGGCTTCCAGCTTGTGGCAGCTTGCATCTGGAAGAAATCCTGTTCCGTTCGGGATTTTAGGTGGCCGGAGCCGGGTGCACGGCAGAGGGAGTTGGGTACAAAGGATGGCCTGTTTCCAGGGGTAAGTAAAGTCAGCTGCCCAGGTGCCTGATGTCAGTTTGTAGGAGGCCTTTGGCCCTCCATGGGAAGCCAGGCTTCCTGCTTGTGGCAGCTTGCATCTGGCAGAAATCCTGTTCCGTTCGGGATTGTAGGTGGCCGAGGCCTGGTGCCCGGCAGGGGGAGTTGGGCACAAAGGATGGCCTGTTTCCAGGGGTAAGTAAAGTCAGCTGCCCAGGTCCCTGATGTCAGTTTGTAGCAGGCCTTTGGCCCTCCAAGGGAAACTAGTCTTCCAGCATGTGGCAGCTTGCATCTGGAAGAAATCCTGTTCCGTTTGGGATTGTAGGTGGGCTAGGCCAGGTGCCCGGCAGAGGGAGTTGGGCACAAATGATGGCCTGTTTCCAGGGGTAAGTAAAGTCAGCTGCCCAGGTGCCTGATGTCAGTTTGTAGCAGGCCTTTGGCCCTCCAAAGGAAACTAGTCTTCCAGTTTTGGCAGCTTACATCTGGAAGAAATCCTGTTCTGTTCGGGATTGTAGGTGGCCGAGGCCAGGTGCCCGGCAGAGGGAGTTGGGCACAAATGATGGCCTGTTTCCAGAAGTAAGTAAAGTCAGCTGCCCAGGTGCCTGATGTCAGTTTGTAGGAGGCCTTTGGCCCTCCATGGGAAGCCAGGCTTCCTGCTTGTGGCAGCTTGCATCTGGCAGAAATCCTGTTCCATTCGGGATTGTAGGTGGCCGAGGCCTGGTGCCCGGCAGAGGGAGTTGGGAACAAAGGATGGCCTGTTTCCAGGGGTAAGTAAAGACAGCTGCCCAGGTGCCTGATGTCAGTTTGTAGCAGGCCTTTGGCCCTCCAAGGGAAACTAGTCTTCCAGCATGTGGCAGCTTGCATCTGGAAGAAATCCTGTTCCGTTTGGGATTGTAGGTGGGCCAGGCCAGGTGCCCGGCAGAGGGAGTTGGGCACAAAGGATGGCCTGTTTCCAGGGGTAAGTAAAGTCAGCTGCCCAGGTGCCTGATGTCAGTTTGTAGCAGGCCTTTGGCCCTCCAAAGGAAACTAGTCTTCCAGTTTGTGGCAGCTTACATCTGGAAGAAATCCTGTTCTGTTCGGGATTGTAGGTGGCCGAGGCCAGGTGCCCGGCAGAGGGAGTTGGGCACAAATGATGGCCTGTTTCCAGGGGTAAGTAAAGTCAGCTGCCCAGGTGCCTGATGTCAGTTTGTAGCAGGCCTTTGGCCCTCCAAGGGAAGCTAGTCTTCCAGTTTGTGGCAGCTTGCATCTGGAAGAAATGCTGTTCCGTTCGGGATTGTAGGTGGCCGAGGCCAGGTGCCCGGCAGTGGGAGTTGGGCACAAATGATGGCCTGTTTCCAGGGGTAAGTAAAGTCAGCTGCCCAGGTGCCTGATGTCAGTTTGCCGGTGGCTATTGTTCCTCCATGGGAAGCCAGGCTTCCAGCATGTGGCAGCTTGCATCTGGAAGAAATCCTGTTCCGTTCGGGATTGTAGGTGGCCGAGGCCTAGTGCCCGGCAGGGGGAGTTGGGCACAAAGGATGGCCTGTTTCCAGGGGTAAGTAAAGTCAGCTGCCCAGGTCCCTGATGTCAGTTTGTAGAAGGCCTTTGGCCCTCTAAGGGAAGGTAGTCTTCCAGTTTGTGGCAGCTTGCATCTGAAAGAAATCCTGTTCCGTTTAGGATTGTAGGTGGCCGAGGCCTGGTGCCTAGCAGAGGGAGTTGGGAACAAAGGATGGCCTGTTTCCAGGGGTAAGTAAAGTCAGCTGCCCAGGTGCCTGATGTCAGTTTGTAGGAGGCCTTTGGCCCTCCATGGGAAGCCAGGCTTCCTGCTTGTGGCAGCTTGCATCTGGAAGAAATCCTGTTCCGTTCTGGATTGTAGGTGGCCGTATCCGGGTGCCCGGCTGAGGGAGTTGGGAACAAAGGATGGCCTGTTTCCAGGGGTAAGTAAAGTCAGCTGCCCAGGTGCCTGATGTCAGTTTGTAGGAGGCCTTTGGCCCTCCATGGGAAGCCAGGCTTCCTACTTGTGGCAGCTTGCATCTGGCAGAAATCCTGTTCCGTTTGGGATTGTAGGTGGCCGAGGCCTGGTGCCCGGCAGAGGGAGTTGGGCACAAAGGATGGCCTGTTTCCAGGGGTAAGTAAAGTCAGCTGCCCAGGTGCCTGATGTCAGTTTGTAGGAGGCCTTTGGCCCTCCATGGGAAGCCAGGCTTCCTACTTGTGGCAGCTTGCATCTGGCAGAAATCCTGTTCCGTTTGGGATTGTAGGTGGCCGAGGCCTGGTGCACGGCAGAGGGAGTTGGGTACAAAGGATGGCCTGTTTCCAGGGGTAAGTAAAGTCAGCTGCCCAGGTGCCTGATGTCAGTTTGTAGCAGGAATTTGGCCCTCCATGGGAAGCCAGGCTTCCAGCTTGTGGCAGCTTGCATCTAGAAGAAATCCTGTTCCGTTCGGGATTGTAGGTGGCCGAGGCCAGGAGCCCGGCAGAGGGAGTTGGGCACAAAGGATGGCCTGTTTCCAGGGGTAAGAAAAGTCAGCTGCCCAGGTGCCTGATGTCAGTTTGTAGGAGGCCTTTGGCCTTCCAAGGGAAACTAGTCTTCAAGTTTGTCGCAGCTTACATCTGGAAGAAATCCTGTTCCGTTCGGGATTGTAGGTTGCCGAATCCAGGTGCCCGGCAGAGGGAGTCAGGCACAAATGATGGCCTGTTTCCAGGGGTAAGTAAAGTCAGCTGCCCAGGTGCCTGATGTCAGTTTGCAGCAGGCCATTGGCCCTCTAAGGGAAGGTAGTCTTCCAGTTTGTGGCAGCTTGCATCTGGAAGAAATCCTGTTCCGTTTAGGATCGTAGGTGGCCGAGGCCTGGTGCCCGGCAGAGGGAGTAGGGCATAAAGGATGGCCTGTTTCCAGGGATATGTAAAGTCAGCTGCCCAGGTGCCTGATCTCAGTTTGCAGGTGGCAATTGTTCCTCCATGGGAAGCCAGGCTTCCAGCTTGTGGCAGCTTGCATCTGGAAGAAATCCTGTTCCGTTCGGGATTGTAGGTGGCCGGAGCCGGGTGCACGGCAGAGGGAGTTGGGTACAAAGGATGGCCTGTTTCCAGGGGTAAGTAAAGTCAGCTGCCCAGGTGCCTGATGTCAGTTTGTAGGAGGCCTTTGGCCCTCCATGGGAAGCCAGGCTTCCTGCTTGTGGCAGCTTGCATCTGGCAGAAATCCTGTTCCATTCGGGATTGTAGGTGGCCGAGGCCTGGTGCCCGGCAGAGGGAGTTGGGAACAAAGGATGGCCTGTTTCCAGGGGTAAGTAAAGACAGCTGCCCAGGTGCCTGATGTCAGTTTGTAGCAGGCCTTTGGCCCTCCAAGGGAAACTAGTCTTCCAGCATGTGGCAGCTTGCATCTGGAAGAAATCCTGTTCCGTTCGGGATTGTAGGTGGGCTAGGCCAGGTGCCCAGCAGAGGGAGTTGGGCACAAAGGATGGCCTGTTTCCAGGGGTAAGTAAAGTCAGCTGCCCAGGTGCCTGATGTCAGTTTGTAGCAGGCCTTTGGCCCTCCAAAGGAAACTAGTCTTCCAGTTTGTGGCAGCTTACATCTGGAAGAAATCCTGTTCTGTTCGGGATTGTAGGTGGCCGAGGCCAGGTGCCCGGCAGAGGGAATTGGGCACAAATGATGGCCTGTTTCCAGGGGTAAGTAAAGTCAGCTGCCCAGGTGCCTGATGTAAGTTTGTAGGAGGCCTTTGGCCCTCCAAGGGATGCAAGTCTTCCAGTTTGTGGCAGCTTGCATCTGGAAGAAATGCTGTTCCGTTCGGGATTGTAGGTGGCAGAGGCCAGGTGCCCGGCAGAGGGAGTTGGGCACAAATGATGGCCTGTTTCCAGGAGTAAGTAAAGTCAGCTGCCCAGGTGCCTGATGTCAGTTTGCAGGTGGCTATTGTTTCTCCATGGGAAGCCAGGCTTCCAGCTTGTGGCTGCTTGCATCTGGAAGTAATCCTGTTCCGTTTAGGATTGTAGGTGGCCGAGGCCTGGTGCCCGGCAGGGGGAGTTGGGCACAAAGGATGGCCTGTTTCCAGGGGTAAGTAAAGTCAGCTGCCCAGGTGCCTGATGTCAGTTTGTAGCAGGCCTTTGGCCCTCCAAGGGAAACTAGTCTTCCAGTTTGTGGCAGCTTACATCTGGAAGAAATCCTGTTCCGTTCGGGATTGTAGGTGGCCGAGGCCAGGTGCCCGGCAGAGGGAGTTGGGCACAAACGATGGCCTGTTTCCAGGGGTATGTAAAGTCAGCTGCCCAGGTGCCTGATGTCAGTTTGTAGGAGGCCTTTGGCCCTCCAAGGGAAGCAAGTCTTCCAGTTTGTCGCAGCTTGCATCTGGAAGAAATCCTGTTCCGTTCGGGATTGTAGGTGGCCGAGGCCAGGTGCCCGGCAGAGGGAGTTGGGCACAAAGGATGGTCTGTTTCCAGGCGTAAGTAAAGTCAGCTGCCCAGGTGCCTGATGTCAGTTTGTAGGAGGCCATTGGCCCTCCACAAGAAGCCAGGCTTCGTGCTTGTGGCAGCTTGCATCTGGAAGAAATCCTGTTCCGTTCAAGATTGTAGGTGGCCGGATCCGGGTGCCCTGCTGAGGGAGTTGGGAACAAAGGATGGCCCGTTTCCAGGGGTAAGTAAAGTCAGCTGCCCAGGTGCCTGATGTCAGTTTGCAGGTGGCTATTGTTCCTCCATGGGAAGCCAGGCTTCCAGCGTGTGGCAGCTTGCATCTGGAAGAAATCCTGTTCCGTTCGGGATTGTAGGTGGCCGGATCCGGGTGCCCTGCTGAGGGAGTTGGGAACAAAGGATGGCCTGTTTCCAGGGTTAAGTAAAGTCAGCTGCCCAGGTGCCTGATGTCAGTTTGTAGGAGGCCTTTGGCCCTCCATGGGAAGCCAGGCTTCCTGCTTGTGGCAGCTTGCATCTGGCAGAAATCCTGTTCCGTTCGGGATTGTAGGTGGCCGAGGCCTGGTGCCCGGCAGAGGGAGTTGGGAACAAAGGATGGCCTGTTTCCAGGGGTAAGTAAAGACAGCTGCCCAGGTGCCTGATGTCAGTTTGTAGCAGGCTATTGGCCCTCTAAGGGAAACTAGTCTTCCAGCATGTGGCAGCTTGCATCTGGAAGAAATCCTGTTCCGTTCGGGATTGTAGGTGGGCTAGGCCAGGTGCCCGGCAGAGGGAGTTGGGCACAAATGATGGCCTGTTTCCAGGGGTAAGTAAAGTCAGCTGCCCAGGTGCCTGATGTCAGTTTGTAGGAGGCCTTTGGCCCGCCAAGGGATGCAAGTCTTCCAGTTTGTGGCAGCTTGCATCTGGAAGAAATGCTGTTCCGTTCGGGATTGTAGGTGGCCGAGGCCAGGTGCCCGGCAGAGGGAGTTGGGCACAAATGATGGCCTGTTTCCAGGGGTAAGTAAAGTCAGCTGCCCAGGTGCCTGATGTCAGTTTGCCGGTGGCTATTGTTCCTCCATGGGAAGCCAGGCTTCCAGCATGTGGCAGCTTGCATCTAAAAGAAATCCTGTTCCGTTCGGGATTGTAGGTGGCCGAGGCCTGGTGCCCGGCAGGGGGAGTTGGGCACAAAGGATGGCCTGTTTCCAGGGGTAAGTAAAGTCAGCTGCCCAGGTCCCTGATGTCAGTTTGTAGCAGGCCTTTGGCCCTCAGAGGGAAACTAGTCTTCCAGTTTGTGACAGCTTGCATCTGGCAGAAATCCTGTTCCGTTCGGGATTGTAGGTGGCCGAGGCCTGGTGCCCGGCAGAGGGAGTTGGGCACAAAGGATGGCCTGTTTCCAGGGGTAAGTAAAGTCAGCTGCCCAAGTGCCTGATGTCGGTTTGTAGAAGGCCTTTGGCCCTCTAAGGGAAGGTAGTCTTCCAGTTTGTGGCAGCTTGCATCTAAAAGAAATCCTGTTCCGTTTAGGATTGTAGGTGGCCGAGGCCTGGTGCCTAGCAGAGGGAGTTGGGAACAAAGGATGGCCTGTTTCCAGGGGTAAGTAAAGTCAGCTGCCCAGGTGCCTGATGTCAGTTTGTAGCAGGAATTTTGCCCTCCATGGGAAGCCAGGCTTCCTGCTTGTGGCAGCTTGCATCTGGAAGAAATCCTGTTCCGTTCTGGATTGTAGGTGGCCGGATCCGGGTGCCCGGCTGAGGGAGTTGGGAACAAAGGATGGCCTGTTTCCAGGGGTAAGTAAATTCAGCTGCCCAGGTGCCTGATGTCAGTTTGTAGGAGGCCTTTGGCCCTCCATGGGAAGCCAGGCTTCCTACTTGTGGCAGCTTGCATCTGGCAGAAATCCTGTTCCGTTTGGGATTGTAGGTGGCCGAGGCCTGGTGCCCGGCAGAGGGAGTTGGGCACAAATGATGGCCTGTTTCCAGGGGTAAGTAAAGTCAGCTGCCCAGGTGCCTGATGTCAGTTTGTAGGAGGCCTTTGGCCCTCCATGGGAAGCCAGGCTTCCTACTTGTGGCAGCTTGCATCTTGCAGAAATCCTGTTCCGTTTGGGATTGTAGGTGGCCGAGGCCTTGTGCCCGGCAGAGGGAGTTGGGCACAAAGGATGGCCTGTTTCCAGGGGTAAGTAAAGTCAGCTGCCCAGGTGCCTGATGTCAGTTTGTAGCAGGCCTTTGGCCCTCCATGGGAAGCCAGGCTTCCAGCTTGTGGCAGCTTGCATCTAGAAGAAATCCTGTTCCGTTCGGGATTGTAGGTGGCCGAGGCCAGGAGCCCGGCAGAGGGAGTCGGGCACAAATGATGGCCTGTTTCCAGGGGTAAGTAAAGTCAGCTGCCCAGGTGTCTGATGTCGGTTTGTAGGAGGCCTTTGGCCCTCCATGGGAAGCCAGGCTTCCTGCTTGTGGCAGCTTACATCTGGAAGAAATGCTGTTCCGTTCGGGATTGTAGGTGGCCGAGGCCAGGGGCCCGGCAGAGGGAGTTGGGCACAAATGATGGCCTGTTTTTAGGGGAAAGTAAAGTCAGCTGCCCAGGTGCCTGATGTCAGTTTGTAGCAGGCCATTGGCCCTCTAAGGGAAGGTAGTCTTCCAGTTTGTGGCAGCTTGCATCTGGAAGAAATCCTGTTCCGTTTAGGATCGTAGGTGGCCGAGGCCTGGTGCCCGGCAGAGGGAGTAGGGCATAAAGGATGGCCTGTTTCCAGGGGTATGTAAAGTCAGCTGCCCAGGTGCCTGATCTCAGTTTGCAGGTGGCAATTGTTCCTCCATGGGAAGCCAGGCTTCCAGCTTGTGGCAGCTTGCATCTGGAAGAAATCCTGTTCCGTTCGGGATTGTAGGTGGCCGGAGCCGGGTGCACGGGAGAGGGAGTTGGGTACAAAGGATGGCCTGTTTCCAGGGGTAAGTAAAGTCAGCTGCCCAGGTGCCTGATGTCAGTTTGTAGGAGGCCTTTGGCCCTCCATGGGAAGCCAGGCTTCCTGCTTGTGGCAGCTTGCATCTGGCAGAAATCCTGTTCCGTTCGGGATTGTAGGTGGCCGAGGCCTGGTGCCCGGCAGAGGGAGTTGGGAACAAAGGATGGCCTGTTTCCAGGGGTAAGTAAAGACAGCTGCCCAGGTGCCTGATGTCAGTTTGTAGCAGGCCTTTGGCCCTCCAAGGGAAACTAGTCTTCCAGCATGTGGCAGCTTGCATCTGGAAGAAATCCTGTTCCGTTCGGGATTGTAGGTGGGCTAGGCCAGGTGCCCGGCAGAGGGAGTTGGGCACAAAGGATGGCCTGTTTCCAGGGGTAAGTAAAGTCAGCTGCCCAGGTGCCTGATGTCAGTTTGTAGCAGGCCTTTGGCCCTCCAAAGGAAACTAGTCTTCCAGTTTGTGGCAGATTACATCTGGAAGAAATCCTGTTCTGTTCGGGATTGTAGGTGGCCGAGGCCAGGTGCCCGGCAGAGGGAGTTGGGCACAAATGATGGCCTGTTTCCAGGGGTAAGTAAAGTCAGCTGCCCAGGTGCCTGATGTCAGTTTGTAGGAGGCCTTTGGCCCTCCATGGGAAGCCAGGCTTCCAGCTTGTGGCAGCTTGCATCTGGAAGAAATGCTGTTCCGTTCGGGATTGTAGGTGGCCGAGGCCAGGTGCCCGGCAGAGGGAGTTGGGCACAAAGGATGGCCTGTTTCCAGGGGTAAGTAAAGTCAGCTGCCCAGGTGCCTGATGTCAGTTTGCAGGTGGCTATTGTTCCTCCATGGGAAACCAGGCTTCCAGCATGTGGCAGCTTGCATCTGGAAGAAATCCTGTTCCGTTCGGGATTGTAGGTGGCCGAGGCCTGGTGCCCGGCAGGGGGAGTTGGGCACAAAGGATGGCCTGTTTCCAGGGGTAAGTAAAGTCAGCTGCCCAGGTCCCTGATGTCAGTTTGTAGCAGGCCTTTGGCCCTCCAAGGGAAACTAGTCTTCCAGTTTGTGACAGCTTGCATCTGGCAGAAATCCTGTTCCGTTCGGGATTGTAGGTGGCCGAGGCCTGGTGCCCGGCAGAGGGAGTTGGGCACAAAGGATGGCCTGTTTCCAGGGGTAAGTAAAGTCAGCTGCCCAAGTGCCTGATGTCAGTTTGTAGAAGGCCTTTGGCCCTCTAAGGGAAGGTAGTCTTCCAGTTTGTGGCAGCTTGCATCTAAAAGAAATCCTGTTCCGTTTAGGATTGTAGGTGGCCGAGGCCTTGTGCCCGGCAGAGGGAGTTGGGCACAAAGGATGGCCTGTTTCCAGGGGTAAGTAAAGTCAGCTGCCCAGGTGCCTGATGTCAGTTTGTAGCAGGCCTTTGGCCCTCCATGGGAAGCCAGGCTTCCAGCTTGTGGCAGCTTGCATCTAGAAGAAATCCTGTTCCGTTCGGGATTGTAGGTGGCCGAGGCCAGGAGCCCGGCAGAGGGAGTCGGGCACAAATGATGGCCTGTTTCCAGGGGTAAGTAAAGTCAGCTGCCCAGGTGCCTGATGTCAGTTTGTAGGAGGCCTTTGGCCCTCCATGGGAAGCCAGGCTTCCTACTTGTGGCAGCTTGCATCTGGCAGAAATCCTGTTCCGTTTGGGATTGTAGGTGGCTGAGGCCAGGTGCCCGGCAGAGGGAGTTGGGCACAAAGGATGGCCTGTTTCCAGGGGTAAGTAAAGTCAGCTGCCCAGGTGCCTGATGTCAGTTTGTAGCAGGCCTTTGGCCCTCCAAAGGAAACTAGTCTTCCAGTTTGTGGCAGCTTACATCTGGAAGAAATCCTGTTCTGTTCGGGATTGTAGGTGGCCGAGGCCAGGTGCCCGGCAGAGGGAGTTGGGCACAAATGATGGCCTGTTTCCAGGGGTAAGTAAAGTCAGCTGCCCAGGTGCCTGATGTCAGTTTGTAGGAGGCCTTTGGCCCTCCAAGGGATGCAAGTCTTCTAGTTTGTGGCAGCTTGCATCTGGAAGAAATGCTGTTCCGTTCGGGATTGTAGGTGGCCGAGGCCAGGTGCCCGGCAGAGGGAGTTGGGCACAAATGATGGCCTTTTTCCAGGGGTAAGTAAAGTCAGCTGCCCAGGTGCCTGATGTCAGTTTTTAGGAGGCCTTTGGCCCTCCATGGGAAGCCAGGTATCCTGCTTGTGGCAGCTTGCATCTGGAAGAATTCCTGTTCCGTTCGGGATTGTAGGCGGCCGGATCCGGGTGCCCTGCTGAGGGAGTTGGGAACAAAGGATGGC
>NW_027095215.1:0-29315 GCF_029207755.1 Chamaea fasciata | reverse complement strand
AATCCCAACATTTGGGTGGGAAAATCCCAAAATTTGGGGGAGGGGGGATCCCAAAATTCGGGGAGGGAAATCCCAAAATTCGGGCGGGAATCCCAAAATTCGGGGAGGGGCGGGATCCCAAATTTTGGGCGGGGCTCCCCAAATTCTGCCCAACCCCCCGGGGGGGTCTCCAGGGGGGTTTCCCCCCAATTTTGGGGGGTCCCCGAAGATTTTAACGTCCCCAAATCGGTTTTTTTGGGGGGGTCTCGGCAGTTTGGCCGTTCCCGAGATTTTGGGGGTCCCCAAATTTTTTTGGGGGGGGGGTCCCTCTGACCTGTCCCCCCCCCAGGGCTGTGATTTGGGGGAGACCCTGGCCCGCATTTCCGAGGAGTTGAGGGGGGGGCGCGACCCCCTGAGCGTCCTCAAGGTTTGGGGGGTCCCGGGGGGATTTGGGGGGATTCTGGGCGAATTTGGGGGATTTTGGGGGTCCTGGGGGGATTTTGGGGGTCCTGGGGGGATTTTGGGGGATTTTGGGGGTCCTGGGGGGATTTTGGGGGTCCCGGGGGGATTTGGGGGGATTTTGGGGGTCCTGGGGGGATCTGGGGGGATTTTGGGGGTCCCGGGGGGATTTTGGGGAGAGGTTTGGGATATTTTGGGGGCTGTTTGTGGGGTGGCCGATTTCGGGCTATTTTGGGGCAGTTTCGGGCTATTTGGGGCAGTTTTGGGGCAGTTTCGGGGCAGTTTCTGGTTGGGCAGTTTCGGGGCAGTTTTTGGGGCAGTTTCGGGCTATTTTGGGGCAGTTTTTGGGGCAGTTTCGGGGCAGTTTTTGGGACCGTTTTTGGGGCAGTTTCGGGCTATTTTGGGGCAGTTTTGGGGGCAGTTTCGGGGCAGTTTTTGGGACCGTTTTTGGGGCAGTTTCGGGCTATTTTGGGGCAGTTTTTGGGGCAGTTTCGGGCTATTTTGGTGTCTCTGATTTTCGGGGTCCCCCAGGAGCTGCTGTCGGTGCTCGGGGGGTCCCTGGGGGGCTCCTGGGCCCGGGTCCCCCCCCCGGAGCGGCACCGGCGGCTCTCGGCGCTGCTGGCCGCCACCGAGGGGCTGCTCCGGGGGGCGGGGACACGGCTGGGGACGGGGCGGGGCCACAACCTCACCACGCCCACGGCAGGTAACCGTGACACCTGTGTCACCTGTGTGTCACCTCCTGTCACCTGTGTGTCACCTGTGTGTCACCTCCTGTCACCTGTGTGTCACCTGTGTGTCACCTGTGCCCCCTCTGTGTCACCGTGTCACCTGTGTTCCCTCCTGTCCCCGATGTCACCACGCCCCCGGCAGGTAACTGTGGCCACCTGTGTCACCTGTGTGTCGCCTGTGTGTCACCTGTGTCATCTCCCTGTCATCCGTGTCACCTCCTGTGCCACCTTCTGTCGTCTCTGTCGCTTCTGTCACCTGCCCTGTCCCCTCCCTGTCCCCGGTGCCACCCCCCGGTGCCACCGCGGTTTCCTGTCCCCGCTGTCACTTCCGCCCACTTCCTGTCCCCTCCCTGCCAGCCCCGGGCGCTTTTGTCACCTCCCTGCCGCCCGTTTGTCACCTCTGCCCCCTCCCCCCGTGTCCCCAGGCCCGGGGGTGGCACTGTCCCCATCCTGTCCCTGTCCCCGGGGGTGACACGGGAGGTGACACTGTCCCTGTCCCTTGTCCCCAGCGCTGTCCCTGGCCGTGTCCCCAGGGGTGACACAGGGAGGTGACACAGGGAGGTGACACTGTCCCTGTCCCTTGTCCCCAGCGCTGTCCCTGGCCGTGTCCCGGGGTCCCTGTCCGTGTCCCCAGGGGTGTCCCTGTCCCCAGGGGTGACACAGGGAGGTGACACAGGGGGGTGACACTGTCCCTGTCCCTTGTCCCCAGCGCTGTCCCTGGCCGTGTCCCCGGGGGTGACACAGGGAGGTGACACAGGGAGGTGACACTGTCCCTGTCCCTTGTCCCCAGCGCTGTCCCTGGCCGTGTCCCCAGGGGTGACACAGGGAGGTGACACAGGGAGGTGACACTGTCCCTGTCCCTTGTCCCCAGCGCTGTCCCTGTCCCTGTCCCCGGGGGTGACACGGGAGGTGACACTGTCCCTTGTCCCCAGCGCTGTCCCTGTCCCTGTCCCCGGGGGTGTCCCTGTCCCCAGGGGTGACACAGGGAGATGACACAGGGGGGTGACACTGTCCCTGTCCCTTGTCCCCAGCGCTGTCCCTGGCCGTGTCCCCGGGGGTGACACAGGGAGGTGACACTGTCCCTGTCCCTTGTCCCCAGCGCTGTCCCTGGCCGTGTCCCGGGGTCCCCCCCCCGGCCCCGTCACTCTGGGGGTCCCGGAGGTGACAATCGAGGTCCCCCCCGAGGTGGCCCTGGACACCGACAGCGGTACGGGGACACCGGGGACACCGGGGACACCGGGGACACTGGGGACACCGGGGACACCGGGGACACCGGGGACACTGGGGACACCGGGGACACCGGGGACACCGGGGACACTGGGGACACCGGGGACACTGGGGACACTGGGGACACCGGGGACACTGGGGACACCGGGGACACCAGGGACACTGGGGACACTGGGGACACTGGGGACACCGGGGACACCGGGGACACTGGGGACACCGGGGACACCGGGGACACTGGGGACACTGGGGACATTGGGGACATTGGGGGGGTCTGGGGACACTGGGGGGGGGCACTGAGGACACTGGGGACACTGGGGGGACACTGGGGACATTGGGGACATTGGGGACACTGGGGGGACATTGGGGACACTGAGGACACCGGGGACATTGGGGACATTGGGGACACTGGGGGGACAGTGGGGACACTGGGGGGCACTGGGGGGACACTGAGGTAACTGGGGACACTGGGGACACTGGGGGGACACTGGGGGGTCATTTGGGGGGATTTTGGGGTCGCCTCTGGGGCAATTCTAAGCTCATTTGGGGGGGATTTCGGGGGTCATTTTTGGGGTCCTTTCGGGGGGATTTTGTGACAGTTTTGTGGTAATTTCTGGGCCGATTTTGGGGTCGTTTCGGGGCGATTCCGGGGGGGTCGTTTCGGGGACAATTTTGGGGTCCCCCCTCCGCAGGGCTGTCCCTGGTGGCTCTGCTGACCCTGGGGGGGCTCCCCCGGGCCCTCGAGGGGGCCCCCCCCGTGCGCTGGGACGGCTGGGGGTCTCTGCCCGCGCCCCCCCGCCGGGGCCGCGCCTTCCGCTCCTACCGGCTCCTGTCGCCCGTGGCCACCGCCCTGGTCACCCGCCAGGTGACCGCGAGCCCCGCCCGCGCCCGCCCCGCCGTCACCATCGGCTTCGGCCACCCGGAGCCCGTCAGTGGCACCCCCGGGTCGGGGAGGGGCGCCCCGAAAATGGGGCGGGGGGCTGGAAATGGGGAGGGGGGGGCTGGAAATGGGGAGGGGGAGGCTGGAAATGGGGAGGGGGGGGCTGGAAATGGGGAGGGGGGACCCCGAAAATGGGGAGGGGGACCCCGAAAATGGGGAGGGGGACCCCGAAAATGGGGCGGGGGGCTGGAAATGGGGAGGGGGACCCCGAAAATGGGGAGGGGGACCCCGAAAATGGGGAGGGGGGACCCCGAAAATGGGGCGGGGGGCTGGAAATGGGGAGGGGGACCCCGAAAATGGGGAGGGGGACCCCGAAAATGGGGAGGGGGGGGCTGGAAATGGGGAGGGAGGGCTGGAAATGGGGAGGGGGAGGCTGGAAATGGGGACGGGGGGGCTGGAAATGGGGAGGGGGACCCCGAAAATGGGGAGGGGGGGCTGGAAATGGGGAGGGGGTCAAAAATGGGGAGGGGGGGCACAAAAATGGGGGATGAGACCCTAAAATTGGGGAGGGGGACCCCGAAAATGGGGCGGGGGGAGTGAAAAATGGGATCAGGGAGCCTAAAATGGGGGATGGGACCCCAAAAATGGGGCGGGGGAACCCCAAAAAACCGGGTGGGAGTGGCTGAAAACGGGGGAGGCGGGACCCCAAATCTGGGGAGGGGGGCCCCAAAATGGAGAGGAGGGGGCTGGAATTGGGGAGGGGGGCAGGAAATTCGGGGGTGAGACCCCGAAATTTGGGGGAGGGGGAACCCCAAAATGAGGAAGAGGGACCCCAAAAATGGGGAGGGGAGCCCCAAATTTGGACCCCAAAGGGGCCCGGGGGGCTTTGGGGACCCCCCCCCCCACCCCATTTTCCCCCCCCAGGACCCCAAATTGGGGGGGAGGGTCCTCTGCGCCTTCTGGGACCCCCGGCGGGGGCGCTGGGACACGGGGGGGTGTCGGGTGGTGCCCCCCGAAAACGGGACCCGCCCCGGCACCGTCTGCGCCTGCGACCACCTGACGAGCTTCGCCGTCCTGCTGGCCTTTAACGAGATCCAGGTAGCCCAAAATCCCCGGAAATCACCCCAAAAATAACCTCAAAATGTCCCCAAAACATCCAAAAAATGTGCTCGAAAACACCCCAAAACCTGCCCCCAAAATCACCCCAAAACACCCCAAAAATATCATCAAAATCACCTGAGCAGCTTCGCTCCTTGAACGAGATCCAGGTGCCCCAAAATCCCCGGAAATCACCCCAAAAATAACCTTAAAATATCCCCAAAACATCCAAAAAATGTGCTCGAAAACACCCCAAAACCTGCCCCCAAAATCACCCCAAAACACCCCAAAAATATCATCAAAATCACCTGAGCAGCTTCGCTCCTTGAACGAGATCCAGGTGCCCCAAAATCCCCCAAAATCGCCCCAAAAACATCCCAAAAATATCCCCAAAATGTGCTCAAAAACACCCCAAAACCTGCCCCCAAAATCACCCCAAAAATATCATCAAAATCACCTGAGGAGCTTCGCTGTTTTACTGGCCTTGAACGAGATCCAGGTGCCCCAAAATCCCCCCAAATCGCCCCAAAAATAACCTCAAAATATCCAAATTTATGTGCTCCAAATAACCCCGAAAAACACCCCAAAACCTGCCCCCAAAATCACCTGCACCTGGTGACGCAGGTGGCCCTGGGCGTGTCCCAGGTGATGTCCCAGGTGTCCCAGGTGATGTCCCAGGTGTCCCAGGTGTCACTGGGGGTGTCACTGGGTGTCCCCAGGGGTGTCACTGGGCTGTCCCAGGTGTCCCAGGTGATGTCCCAGGTGTTCCAGGTGATGTCACACGTGTCCCAGGTGTCACTGGGGGTGTCACTGGGTGTCCCCAGGGGTGTCACTGGGCTGTCCCAGGTGTCCCAGGTGATGTCCCAGGTGTTCCAGGTGATGTCACATGTGTCCCAGGTGTCACTGGGGGTGTCACTGGGCTGTCCCAGGTGTCCCAGGTGTTGTCCCAGGTGTCCCAGGTGTCCCCGTGTCCCCCCCAGGACCACTGGCTGCTGGACCTGGTGACGCAGGTGGCCCTGGGCGTGTCGGTGGTGGCCCTGGTGGCCTCGGCCGCCACCTTTGCGCTGTGCCGGGCGCTGGGCGGGCTGCGGCGCACGCTGCACCTGCACCTGAGCCTGAGCCTGCTCGGGGGGCACCTGGCCTTCCTGCTGGGCATCGACCGCGCCCACCAGCCGGTAACGGGGAACGGGGGGTGGGGTCGTTTGGGGTCATCTGGGGTCATTTGGGGGGGGTTTGGGGTCATTTGAGGGGGGGTTTGGGGTCATCTGGGGTCATTTGGGGGGTTTGGGGTCATTTGAGGGGGGGTTTGGGGTCATTTGGGGGTCATTTGGGGGGTTTGGGGTCATTTGGGGTCATTTGGGGGGTTTGGGGTCATTTTGGGGTCATTTGGGGGGTTGGGGTCATTTGAGGGGGGGTTTGGGGTCATCTGGGGTCATTTGGGGGGTTTGGGGTCATTTGAGGGGGGTTTGGGGTCATTTTGGGGTCATTTGGGGGGTTTGGGGTCGTTTGGGGGGGAGCGAGGAGGGGGGTCCGGGGGGCTCTGGGGGGGCTTTGGGGGAGTTTGGGCGGAATCCGGGGGGTTTGGGTTCGGTGTCACGCCGGTGTGCGTTCTGCTGGACGGCGCTGCAGGGGCTGCGTGCCCACTGATGTCCCCAGTGTGTCCCCTGGGTGTCACCGATGTCCCACTGTGTGTCCCTGTGGGTCACCGATGTCCCTGTGTGTCACTGATGTCCCCTGTGTGTCCCCTGGGTGTCACCGATGTCCTGTGTGTCCCCTGATGTCCCCCGTGTGTCACTGATGTCCCCCATGATGTCCCCAATGATGTCCCCAGTGTGTCCCCTGGTGTCCCCTGTGTCCCCTGTGTCCCCTGTGTGTCCCCTGTGTGTCCCCTGTGTGTCCCCTGTGTCCCCTGTGTGTCCCCTGTGTCCCCTGTGTCCCCTGTGTCCCTGTGAGTCACCGATGTCCCCAATGTCACCCCCCCTCAGGTGGCCTGTGCGGCGACAGCGGTGGCGCTGCACCTGTCGTACCTGAGCGCGTTCTGCTGGATGGCGCTGCAGGGGCTGCACCTGCACGTGCTGCTGGTCCAGGTGTTCCCCCCGGCCTGGCTGCGGCCGTGGCACCTGCTGGCCCTGGGCTACGGCCCCCCCGCCACCATCGTGGTGCTGTCCGCGGCCGCGTTCCCGGGGGGATACGGGACCAGCCAATAGTGAGTGACGGGGGGGAGTGATAGTGATCAATGATCATTGATAGCGATCAATAACCGCAGTGATCAATAGCGATCAATGACCATTGATAGTGCTCCCAGTCCCCCCCAGTCCATCCCAGTCCATCCCAGTCCCCCCAGTCCCCCCAGTCCATCCCAGTCCCCCCAGTCCCCCCAGTCCCCCCAGTCCATCCCAGTCCATCCCAGTCTCCGTTCCCAGTTGCTGGCTGTCCCTGGAGCGCGGCTTCCGCTGGAGCTTCCAGGGCCCCGTCATCGTCATCACCGCGGTGAGACTCTGTCACCTGTGTCACCTGTGTGTCACCTGTGTCACCTGTGCGTCACCTGTGTCACCTGTGTCACCTGTGCGTCACCTGTGTCACCCCGTGTCATCCCTGGTGTCACTCTAATGTCACTGCCATGTCCCGCAAATGTCCCCAATGTCCCCCACTGTCCCCTCAGTGTCCCCAGTGTCCCCTCAATGTCCCCTCAGTGTCCCCAGTGTCCCCTCAGTGTCCCCAATGTCCCCCACTGTCCCCTCAGTGTCCCCAGTGTCCCCTCAGTGTCCCCAGTGTCCCCAGTGTCCCCTCAGTGTCCCCAGTGTCCCCTGCTGTCCCCTCAGTGTCCCCAGTGTCCCCAGTGTCCCCCGCTGTCCCCTCAGTGTCCCCAGTGTCCCCAGTGTCCCCCGCTGTCCCCTCAGTGTCCCCACTGTCCCCAGGTCAACGCCGTCATCCTCGTCGTCACCCTCTGGAAGTTGGTGCAGAAATTCAACGAGGTCAACCCGGACATGGGACACCTGCGCAAGATCCGGTGGGGACACGGGGACAGAGGGGACACTGGGGACACTGGGGACACTGGGGGGACACTGGGGGGACACTGGGGAGACACTGGGACAATGGGGACACCGGGGGGATACTGGGGACACTGAGGGGACACTGGGGAGACACTGGGGACACTGGGACATTGGGGACAATGGGGACACTGGGGGGACACTGGGGGGACACTGGGGACACTGAGGACACTGGGGGGACACTGGGGACACTGGGGACATTGGGGACACTGGGACACTGGGGGGACACTGGGGACACTGGGGACACACTGGGGACACTGGGGGGACACTGGGGACACTGGGGACACTGGGGACATTGGGGACACTGGGGACACTGGGGGGACACTGAGGACACTGGGGGACATTGGGGACACTGGGGGGACACTGGGGGGACACTGGGGGGACACTGGGGGACACTGGGGACACTGGGGGGACACTGGGGGGACAATGGGGACACTGGGGACACTGGGGACACTGGGGGACACTGGGGGGACACTGGGGGGACACTGGGGGACATTGGGGACACTGGGGGGACACTGGGGGGACAATGGGGACACTGGGGACACTGGGGACACTGGGGGACACTGGGGACATCGGGGGGATTGGGGCCATTGGGGACAGAGAGATCAGGGGGTGAACAGGTGACACAGGAGGTGACACAGGTGACACTCAGGTGTGACAGGTGACACAGGTGACACTCAGGTGACGCTGCCCTCGTCCCCAGGGTGCTGCTGGTGACGTCACTGGGTCAGCTGACCCTGCTGGGCTCGGGGTGGGCGCTGGGGGTGGGGGCGGGGCTGGGCTGGGCGGGGGGGGAGGGGCCGCCCCTCCCCCCCGGCAGCGCCCCCCCGCCCCTCCCCCTCCTGTTCTGCGCCCTCAACGCCACCCAGGGGCTGCTGATCTTCCTGTGCCACTGCCTGGGCCACCCCAAGGTACCCGAAAAACCCCGAATTCACCCCAAAAACGGAGCCGGGATCCCGAAAAACCCCAAAACCCCCAAAATCCCCCCAAAAAACCCCAAAAAAACCCCAAAACTGGGACCCAAAATAGCCCCAAAGGGACCCAGGAACCCCCCGGGGCTGCTGATCTTCCTGGGCCACCCCAAGGTACCCAAAAAACCCAAAATCGCCCCAAAACCGGAACCGGGAGCCCGAAAAACCCCCAAAATCCCCCAAATCACCCCAAAAAAACCCAAAAAGCCCCAAAAAACCCAAATTCCCATCCCCCCCCCAAAAAAAACCCCAAATTCTGTCCCAAAATCCACCCGGGAGCCCCAAACACCCCAAAATCAGCCCCGAAAAATCCCCCCGAAAACTGCCCCGGTCCAAACTGGGAGGGTCCCAGTCCAAACTGGGAGGGTCCTGTTCCAAACTGGGAGGGTCCCAGTCCAAACTGGGAGGGTCCTGTTCCAAACTGGGAGGGTCCCAGTCCAAACTGGGAGGGTTCCAGTCCATACTGGGAGGGTTCTGGTCCAAACTGGGACATTCCCAGTTCATCCCGGGGCGTTCCCAGTTCAAACTGGAGCATTCCCAGTTCATCCCAGGGGTTCCCAGTTCACACTGGTGCCCTCCCAGTTCAAACCAGTTCAAACCAGTTAAACCCTCGCAGGTGCGGGCCTGGTACCGGTCCGTGCTGTGTCCGCGCTGGCGGCCGTACTCGGAGTTCACCAGTCACACCAGTAACACCAGTAACCCCGGAACCAGCCGGGCCAGGGGCTCCCAGTACCACCAGTGACCCCAGGTGAGACATCCCAGTGACCCCAGTGACCCCAGTGACCCCTCCCAGTATCACCAGTGACCCCAGTGACCCCTCCCAGTGACCCCAGTGACCCCTCCCAGTATCACCAGTAACCCCAGTAACCCCTCCCAGTGACCCCAGTGACCCCAGTGACCCCTCCCAGTGACCCCAGTGACCCCTCCCAGTGACCCCAGTGACCCCTCCCAGTATCACCAGTAACCCCAGTAACCCCTCCCAGTCTCCCCAGTAACTCTCTCTCTCCCCCCACAGGTGCCGAAAATTCCGGGGGAAAAAAACCCGGAAAATTCTGGGAGAAACCGATGGAATTTTGGGAAAAGCCAAAGGAATTTCGGGAAAACCGATGGGACTTTGGGAGGGAAAACAAAAGGAATTTTGGGAAAAAATCCGTATGGAATTCCAGGAAAAAAAAAAAAATCGATGGGAATTTTGGGGAGGGAAACTCGATGAAATTTTGGGAAGATCGGGGGAATTTTGGGGGAAAACCGATGGAATTTCAGGGAAAACCGATGGAATTTCGGGAAATTCGGGATTTTTTTTTTTCCCGCCGCCCATTGATTCTTCCCAGGGAATTTCGGGAACCTTTTTTTTTTTTTCTCCCAGATTTTTTATACATTTTTATTTCCAAAAATAAACTTTGATCCGCGGTGGGGGAGGGGGTCTCATGCAAGGGACCCCCCCCCCCCAAAAAAAGCCCCCAGGGACCCCAAAATCCCCCAAAATTCCCCCAAAATCCCCCCCGGGGACCCTTTTTTGGGGGGGATCATCCCACAGGATCCCAAATTTGGGGTTTTTTTTGGGGGGGGGGTCAAACGATCCCAAATTTTTGGGGAGGGGTCCCAGACAAGCCCTTCCTTAAATTGGGGGGGGTCCCAACTCTTCTGGAGCCCCCCAAATTACTCCCATGGTCCAGAGGAGCCCCGAATTTCGGGGTGGGGGGTCCCAGATGAGCCCCAAAATATGGGGAGGGGTCCCAGAGGATGAAGAATTTGGGGAGGGGTCCCAGATCAGCCTCTCCTCAAATTGGGAGGGGTCTCACTCCTTCTGGGCCCCCCCAAATTGCCCCCATGGTCCAGAGCAGCCCCGAATTTTGGGGTGGGGGTCCCAGATGAGCCCCCAAATTTTGCCCAGATCGCCCCCAAATTTGGGGAGGGGTCGCAGATGATCCGGAATTTGGGGAGGGGTCTCAGATCAGCCTCTCCTCAATTTGGGGGAGGGGTCCCAACCCCTCCTGGACCCCCCCCCAAAAACGACTCCCGCAGTCCAGAGCAGCCCCGAATTTTGGGGTGGGGGTCCCAGATGAGCCCCCAAAATTTGGGGAGGGGTCGCAGATGATCCGGAATTTGGGGAGGGGTCTCAGATCAGCCTCGAGATGGGGGGGTCACAGAGGGGGGGTCCCAACCCCTCCTGGACCCCCCCCCAAAAAAAACGACTCCCACGGTCCCGAGCAGCCCCGAGTTTCGGGGAGGGGTCGCAGGTGGCGCGGGATTTGGGGAGGGGTCTCAGATGAGCCGCTCCTCGGGGGGCAGGCGCAGCGGGGGCGGCCCCGGGGGGGCTCCGCGGCCGCCCCCGCCCAGCTCCTCGCGGCTGGGCCGGTAGGAGCCCTCGGTGCGCCGCTTCTCCCGCAGCCGCAGCGCCGCCGCCAGCAGCAGCGCCAGCAGCGCCAGCGCCCCCAGGGCCCCGAAGACCGCGGAGAGCGCCACGGCCGCCGCGGGCTGCGGGCACGGGGGGTCAGGGCGCCGAGGGCGGCGGCGGCCCGACACCCCCCGAAATCCCACCAAAATACCACCAAAATACCACCAAAAATACCACCAGGAGCCCGAAATCCCACTAAATCCCACCAAAATACCACCAAAATACCACCAAAATACCACCAGGAGCCCGAAATTCCACCAAATACCACCAAAATCCCACCAAAATACCACCAGGAGCCCGAAACCCCCCCCCAAAATCCCACCAAAATACCACCAGGAGCCCGAAATCCCACCAAAATCCCACCAAAATACCACCAGGAGCCCGAAATCCCACCGAAATCCCACCAAAAATACCACTAGGAGCCCGAAATCCCACCAAATCCCACCAAAATCCCACCAAAATACCACCAGGAGCCCGAAATTCCACCAAAATCCCACCAAAAATACCACCAGGAGCCCGAAATCCCACCAAAATCCCCCCAAATCCCACCAAAAATACCACCAGGAGCCCGAAACCCCCCAAATCCCACCAAAATACCACCAGGACCCAAAAATCCCCCCCAAAATCCCACCAGGACCCCAAAATCCCACCAGGACCCCCAAAATCCCCCAAAATCCCCCCAAAATCCCCCCAGGACCCCGAAATCCCCCCAAAAATCCCACCAGGACCCCGAAATCCCCCCAAAAATCCCCCCAAAAATCCCACCAGGACCCCAACCCCCCCCCCCCCCCCAAATCCCACCAGGACCCCAAAAATCCCCCCAAAAATACCACCAGGACCCAAAAATCCCACCAGGACCCCCAAACCCCGTCCCAATCTCCCCACGACCCCCCCAAATCCCTCCAGGGATCCCCAAATTCCCCCCGGGACCCCCCAAATTCCCCCAGGGACCCCCGAAACCCACCCAGGACCTCCCCAAATCTCCTCAGGACACCCCCAAAACCCTCCCGGGACCCCCAAACTCCCTCCCAATCACCCCGGGACCCCCCAAATCCCCCCGGTACCCCCAAATGCCCCCGGGATCCCCCAAAACCCTCCCAGAGACCCCCCAAATCCCCCCGGGACCTCCCAAATTACCCCGGGATCCCCCCAAACCCTCCCAGGGACCCCCAAATCCCCCCGGGACCCCCCAAATCCCCCCGGGACCCCCCCCAATCCCCCCGGGACCCCCCAAATCCCCCCGGGACCCCCCCAATCCCCCCGGGACCCCCCAAATCCCCCCGGGACCCCCCCAATCCCCCCGGGACCCCCCGCACTGACCGAGAGCCCCCCCCCGGCCTGGGGGGCTGGGTGGTCACTGGTGCCGTTACTGGTGATACTGGGAGAGGCTGGGGGGGGAGGGGGGGGTCACTGGGGGGGGTCCCGGGACCCCCCCAAAAATCCCCTCCCCCCACCCCCCGACTTTACCTGTGCTCAGGTGAGTCCTGGCCACGCCCCCGCCCCCCCCCCAACAGCCCCGGGAGCCCCCAAAATCTCCTCAAAGCCCCCCCAAAAATCCACCCCAGACCCCAAAATCCCCCCTGGGAGCCCCCCCCCAAAAAATCCCCTGGGACCCCAAAAATCCACCCCGGGACCCTCCGGACACACCTGGGACCCCCCAGGACTCCCCCAAATCCCCCCCAGACCCCCAAAAATACACCTGGGACCCCCCAAAATCCCCCTTGGGACCCTCCCAGCCACACCTGGGACCCCCCAAATCCCTGACCAGCCGCCCGAGACCCCCCAAATCCCCCCAAAATTCCCCGGGACCCCCCAAATCCCCCCCGGTTACGCACTCTGGGCCAGGGCGAGGCAGGGCAGGGCCAGGGCCAGGGCCAGGTGAGGGGCACCTGCCATGGGGGGGCCGGGGGCTGCGGGGGCACGGCCGGGACCCCAGAACACACCTGGGGAGCCCAAATACACCTGGGGAACCCCAAAACACACCTGGGGAGCCCAAATATACCTGGGGAACCCCAAAACACACCTGGGGAGCCCAAAAATACCTGGGGAGCCCAGAGTACACCTGGGGAGCCCAGAACACACCTGGGGAGCCCAAAAATACCTGGGGAGCCCAGAGTACACCTGGGGAGCCCCAAAACACACCTGGGGAACCCCAAAACACACCTGGGGAGCCCAAATACACCTGGGGAACCCCAAAACACACCTGGGGAGCCCAAATATACCTGGGGAACCCCAAAACACACCTGGGGAGCCCAAATATACCTGGGGAACCCAGAACACACCTGGGAGTCCCCAAACACACCTGAGATCCCCCAAATCTCTCTGAAACTTCCCCAGACCCCCCGAAAACCACCTGGGATCAACCCGGACACACCTGAGATCCCCCAAACACACCTGAGACCCCCCCAAACACACCTGGGACCTCCCCAAACACACCTGAGATCCCCCAAAATCCACCTGGGACCCCCCCAAACACACCTGGGACCTCCCCAAACACACCCGAGACCCCCCAAACACACCTGAGATCCCCCAAAATCCACCTGGGACCCCCCCAATCACACCTGGGACCTCCCCAAACACACCTGGGACCCCCCAAACACACCTGAGATCCCCCAAAATCCACCTGGGACCCCCCCAAACACACCTGGGACCTCCCCAAACACACCCGAGACCCCCCAAACACACCTGAGATCCCCCAAAATCCACCTGGGACCCCCCCAATCACACCTGGGACCTCCCCAAACACACCTGGGACCTCCCCAAACACACCTGAGATCCCCCAAACACACCTGGGACCTCCCCAAACACACCTGGGACCCCCCAAATCCACCCGGGACCCCTCCCCAACCTCACCTGGGACCCCCCCGGCCACGCCCAGGGCCCCGCGACCCCTCCCCAGGTGCGTCCCGCCCCCCCCGGGCCCCCCCGAACCCCCCAGGGCCCCTCCCCCCCTCACCTGTCCCGCTCCGTTCCGTCCTTCCGGGGCCGCGCCCGTGGCCCCGCCCCTCGCCACGTGACCGTAGCGGGCGCCACGCCCACCCCGTACCTGGCGCCAGGTCACGCCCACACCTGGAAGGGGCGGGGCTTTGACAGGTGGAAAAACACGCCCCCTATTTGTCGCTTTTAAGACACGCCCCTTTCCGCTTCGAAGCCGCGCCCACGCTGAGCGACGGAATTGCGTCATGGTGAAGCCACGCCCACTTTCGGTCGGTGGTTACGTCAGCCTGAAGCCACGCCTACTCCCTGTGAGCGATTGCGTCATTGTGAAGCCACGCCCCCCAGAGGCGCCGACCCCAAAAAATGACCCAAAAATCGGGGAATCCACCCCAAAAATGACCCCAAAAATCGGGGAATCCACCCCAAAAAATGACCCCAAAAATCGGGGACCCCACCCCAAAAAATAACCCCAAAAATCGGGGACCCCGCCCAAAAATGACCCCAAAAATCGGGGAATCCACCCCAAAAATGATCCCAAAAATCGGGGACCCCGCCCCAAAACTGACCCCAAAAATCGGGGAATCCACCCCAAAATTGACCCCAAAAATCGGGAATCCACCCCAAAAATGATCCCAAAAATCGGGGAATCCACCCCAAAAATGATCCCAAAAATCGGGGACCCCGCCCCAAAACGGGATCGGAAATGGGGACCCCAAAAAAAGGGAACCCCCAAAAAATGGGAACTTCCTCCCAAAATAGGGAAACCATTAAAAAAAGGGAGGAACCCTTTAAGGAAGAAAACCCCAAAAAACGGGAACCCCCAAAAAAAACCGACCCCAAAAATACGGGGACCCCCCAAAAAACGGGACCCGAAAATGGGGATCCTAAAATGGGAAACCCCAAAAAAAGGGAAATCCCCCCCAAAAAACGGGAACCCCAAAAAAGGAAAACCCCCAAAAGATGTGGGACGCCAAAAAAACCGACCCCAAAAAAAGGGAAAACCCCCCAAAATTGGACCTTTTTTTGGGGGGTCCCACAAATTTATTTTTTTAATTTTAAAAAATTTAATTTTTTAAAATAAAATTTCAAAAATCGTGGATTATTTTTTTTAAATTCCACGATTTTTATGGGATCGCCCCCCAAAAGGAGATGCCATAAAAAGGACCCCAAAAAGGGACAAAGGGACCCCGAAATCAGAATCCCCGAAAGGGGTTCGGTTTTTTTGGGGTGTTCCTGTTGAGGGTCTCATTTTTGGGGTTCGTTTTTGGGGTTTTTCCCATTTTTAGGATCCCCGTTTTTGGGATTTTCCCCGTTTTTAGGATCTCAGTTTTGGGTTCGTTTTGGGGTTTTTCCCGTTTGGGTTTTTTTTTTTTTCCCATTTTAGGGATTTTCCGATTTGGGGGATTTTCCCCATTTTTAGTGTCACGTTTTTGGGTTCGTTTTTGAGGGTTTCTCATTTTTAGGATCCCCATTTTTGGGGATTTTCCCATTTTGGGGTTTTCCCCATTTTAACTGTCTCGTTTATGAGTTCATTTTGGGGTTTTTCCCCATTTTGGGGGTTTTTCCCATTTCAGGATCTCCTTTTTGAGATTTTTCCCATTTTTGCCATTTTCCCCATCTTTAGGATCTCATTTTTGGGATCATTTTTGGGGATTTTTCGATTTTGGGGATTTTTTTTTCCTCATTTTAAGACCTCGGTTTTTGGGTTCATTTTGGGGGTTTTCCCCATTTTAAGGATCTCGGGTTTTGGGTTCATTTTTTTCGCATTTTCCATTTTTAGGATCTCGATTTTTGTGTTCATTTTTTCTCGGATTTTCCCATTTTTCGGATCTCGATCTTCGGGTTCATTTTTTTTTCGCATTTTCCCATTTTTCGGATCTCCTTTCCGGGGGTTTTTCCTCATTTTTGGGGGATTTTCCCATTTTTCGGGGTTTTTTTTTCTCTCCCATTTTCGGGCTCAGATTTCCCAAATTTCGGGATCGATTTTTTCGGGGTCTCCCCTCCCCTCCCCTCCCCCCCGGGTGCCGCAGTGGGGGGGTGGGCTCGGCCGGGGGGGGGGAGGGGCGCTCCCTCCGCAGCCAATCCGCGCTCGGCCGCCCCTCCCCCCTCCCCCGCGCTATCGCGATGTCTCTGTCGCGACAGCGCCGCCGCCCCCCCGCGCCCCCCCCGCGCCCCCGCAGCGCCTGAAGGAGCCCGGGTGGGTCCGGGGGGGGGAGGGGGAGCCCAAAATTTTGGGGGGGGGGTTCCAAGAAGCCGGAGGGGGGGGAGGGGAGGGGGCGGAGCCTCTTTTGGGGGGAGGGGGGAGGGGGAGCTCCTTTTTGGGGGGCCGGGGGGGGTTTGGGGGGCTCCGGGGGGAGATTTGGGGGTCCCAGGGATTTTTGGGGGGTCCCGGGGGGGGTTTGGAGCCCCTTTTTTGGGGGGTCTGGGGGATTTTGGGGGGGATTTGGGGGTCCCACGCATCCGGGGGTTCAGCTGGGGGGGGTCCCCTCTTTTTGGGGGGGGGGGAATTTGGGGGGGCGGGGGCCGTTTTTTAGGGGTGGGCGTGGCTCTGACCGCCCCTTCCCCCCCCCCCCCCAGGTGTTCCCGGAGCCCCCCCGGGGGTTTTTGGGGGGTTTTGGGGGGAATTTTTGGGGGGATTTTTTGGGGGTCCCCCCCCCCCAGCCATGGCCCCCCCCCCGGCAGGACAAGCGCGGCTCCATCGTCCCCTGCGTGCTGCTGGTGGAGGTGAGGGGACCCCAAAATTCTCCCCCGGGGACCCCAAAATTCACCCCGGGGACCCTAAAATTCACCCAGGGGACCCCAAAAATTAACTCCGGGACCCCCAAAATGGCCCAGGGACCCCAAAAATCACCCCGGGGACCCCAAAAATGAACTCCGGGACCCCAAAATGGCCCAGGGTACCCCAAAAATCACCCCGGGGACCCCAAAAACCAGCCGGGACCCCCCTAAAAATTTCGGGGGGCCCCTCAAGGCCCTGGGGCCGGGGCGTTTGGGGGGTCCCAGCCGGGTTTTGGGGGGGATTTTGGGGGGATTTGGGGTTTTTGGGGGTCCCGGTCCCTCGCTGTATTTCGGGGTGACCCCTTTTCCCCCAGGTGGGGATTTTGGGGGGGCACAGACCCTGTTTTGGGTGGGATTTGGGTGGGATTTGGGGGGTCCCAGCCGGGTTTTGGGGGGATTTTGGGGGGTTTTGGGTTTTTTGGGGGTCCCGGTCCCTCGCTGTATTTCGGGGTGACCCCTTTTCCCCCAGGTGGGGATTTTGGGGGGATTTGACCCTGTTTTGGGTGGGATTTGGGTGGGATTTGGGTGGGATCTGGGGGGTCCCAGCCGGGTTTTGGGGGGATTTTGGGGGGATTTGGGGTTTTTGGGGGTCCCGCTCCCTCGCAGTATTTCGGGGTGACCCCTTCCCCCAGGTGGGGATTTTGGGGGGCACAGACCCTGTTTTGGGTGGGATTTGGTGGGATTTGGGTGGGATTTGGGGGGGTCCCAGCCGGGTTTTGGGGGGATTTTGGGGGGATTTGGGGTTTTTGGGGGTCCCGGTCCCTCGCTGTATTTCGGGGTGACCCCTTGCCCCCAGGTGGGGATTTTGGGGGGCACAGACCCTGTTTTGGGTGGGATTTGGGTGGGATCTGGGGGGTCCTAGCCGGGTTTTGGGGGGATTTTGGGGGGGTTTTGGGGTTTTTGGGGGTCCCGGTCCCTCGCTGTATTTCGGGGTGACCCCTTGCCCCAGGTGGGGATTTTGGGGGGCACGGCCGCCCTGGCCTACCAGCTGGAGTTCACCGACGCCTTCCCGGTGCACGTCGGGGGGTTCTTCTGCCGGGACCCCGATTTCGGGCGGCCCGACCCCGGCCCCCCCCGCGCTCAGCCGCGCCCCCCCCGCCCTGGTCTACGCGCTGGTCACCGCCGTGCCCGCGCTCACCGTGAGCGGCGGACGGGGGAAAAATGGGGGGGATTTGGGGGGAAAAGGGGGAAAAATGGGATTTGGGGGGGGGGGGGAATGGGATTTGGGGGGAAAAGAGGGAAAAATGGGATTTGGGGGGGGAATGGGATTTGGGGGGGGAAAGGGGGAAAAATGGGATTTGGGGGGGGGAATGGGATTTGGGGGGGGAAAAGAGGGAAAAATGGGATTTGGGGGGGGGGAATGGGATTTGGGGGGGGAAAGGGGGAAAAATGGGATTTGGGGGGGGAATGGGATTTGGGGGGGAAAAGAGGGAAAAATGGGATTTGGGGGGGGGAATGGGATTTGGGGGGGAAAGGGGGAAAAATGGGATTTGGGGGGGGAAATGGGGGCGGGAAGGGGGGAAAAGGGGGGATTTTGGGGGAAAAGGGGGAAAAAATGGGATTTGGGGGGGGGGAAATGGGGATTTTGGGGAGGAAAGGGGGAAAAATGGGATTTGGGGGGGAAATGGGATTTGGGGGGGAAATGGGCGAAAAGGAGGGAAAATGGGATTTGGGGGGGGGTCCTGGGGGGGTGGGATTGTTTTGGGGTTTCTGGGGGGTTCGGGGGAGTTTTGGGGTTCTAGGGGGGGGGGTTTGGGTGATTTTTGGGGTCCCTAACGCCCCCTCCCCCGCCCCCCAGATGGCCGTGGGGGAGCTGCTGGGGCGGCTGGGGGGGGGTCCCGGGGGGGTCGCGCCCCCCCCCCAGCGCTGGGCCCGGAGCTGTGAGCGGGGGGGGGCCCCTGCGGCGCCTGCTGCGATTCCTGGGTGAGGGAGCCCCAAAACACCCCCAAAGTTACCCCCAAATCCCTCTGAAATCCCCCCAAAATCCCCCCAAAAAACAGCCCAAAATCCCCCCAAAAAATCCCCCCAAAATCCCCCAAAAAACAGCCCAAAATCCCCCCAAAAAATCCCCCCAAAATCCCCCCAAACCCCCCCCAAAATCCTCCCAAAAACAGCCCAAAATCCCCCCAAAATCACCCCAAAAAACAGCCCAAAATCCCTCTGAAATCACCCCAAATTCCCCCCCCAAATCCCTCTGAAAATCCCCCCAAAATCCCCCCAAATCACCCCAAAATCCCCCCAAAATCTCCCCCCAAAATCACCCCCAAACTCCCAAAATCCCCTCCCACACCCCCAAATCCCCTCGCACACCCCCAAAAAACACCCCAAATCCCCCCAAAATCCCCTTTTACCTCCCAAAATCGCCTCTAACACCAAAATCCCATTTTCCACCCCCAAAATCCGATTTTCACACCCCAAAATCCCATTTTCACCCCTTTCAACCCAATTTTTTCCCCTTTTTCTCCCCCCAGGCGTGTTCTCCTTCGGCCTGCTGGCCCCAAAATCCCCATTTTTTCACCCCAAAATCCCATTTTCACCCCCTTTCAACCCAATTTTTTCCCCTTTTCTCCCCCCAGGCGTGTTCTCCTTCGGCCTGCTGGCCCCAAAATCCCCATTTTTCACCCCAAAATCCCACTTTGACCCAATTTTCTCCCCCCAGGCGTGTTCTCCTTCGGCCTGCTGGCCACGGCCATCTCGTCCAACGCCTTCCAGGTGGTCCTGGGGACCCCGGCCCCCCATTTCCTGGCCGTGTGCCGCCCCAACTACAGCGCCCTGGGCTGCCCCGGGAGCCCCGGGAGCCCGCCGCGCTTCGTGCCCCCGGGGGGGACGCCCTGCTCCGGGGACCCCCCGGCCGTGGCCGCGGCACGGAGAGATTTCCCCTGCAAGGAGGCCGCGCTGGGAGCCTACAGCGGCGCCTTCGCCGCGGTATTTGGGGTTTGGGGGGGTTTTGGGGGGTTTGGGGGGGATTTGGGGGGGATTTGGGGGGTTACAGGGGGTTTGGGAGCCTACAGCGGGCGCCTTCGCCGCGGTATTTGGGGTTTTGGGGGGTTTGGGGGGGATTTGGGGGGGATTTGGGGGGTTACAGGGGGTTTGGGAGCCTACAGCGGCGCCTTCGCCGCGGGTATTTGGGGTTTACGGGGGGTTTGGGGGGATTTGGGGGGGATTTGGGGGGTTACAGGGGGTTTGGGAGCCTACAGCGGCGCCTTCACCGCGGTATTTGGGGTTTTGGGGGGTTTGGGGGGGATTTGGGGGGGATTTGGGTGGTTTATTTGGGGTTTAGGGAGGCTTTGGGGGGATTTGGGGGGTTTATTTGGGGTTTAGGGGGGCTTTGGGGGGGATTTGGGGGTTACAGGGGGTTTGGGAGCCTACAGCGGCGCCTTCGCCGCGGTATTTGGGTTTACGGGGGGTTTGGGGGGTTTTGGGGGGATTTGGGGGGGATTTGGGGGGTTACAGGGGGTTTGGGAGCCGACAGCGGCGCCTTCGCCGCGGTATTTGGGGTTTAGGGGGTTTGGGGGGGGTTGGGGGGGATTTGGGGGGTTTATTTGGGGTTTGGGGGGTATTTGGGGGGATTTGGGTGGTTTATTTGGGGTTTAGGGGGGATTTGGGGGGGATTTGGGGGGTTGATTTGGGGTTTAGGGGGATTTGGGGGGGATTTGGGGGGTTGATTTGGGGTTTAGGGGTGGTTTGGAGGGGATTTGGGGGGGTTACAGGGGGTTTGGGAGCCGACAGCGGCGCCTTCGCCGCGGTATTTGAGGTTTGCGGGGCATTTGGGGGGGGATTTGGGGGGGTTTGGGGGGGATTTGGGGGTTTATTTGGGGTTGGGGGGGGTGGTTTGGGGGGTATTTGGGGGGTATTTGGGGGGTTTATTTGGGGTTTAGGGGGATTTGGGGGGTTTGTTTGGGGTTTGGAGGGGGTTTGCTGGGGAGTTTGGGGTGTTTATAGGGGATTTGGGGGATTTATTTGGGGTTTAGAGGGGATTTGGGGGGGATTTGGGGGGTTTATTTGGGGTTTACAGGGGATTTGGGGTCTCTATGGGGTGTGTATGGCGTTGATTTGGGGTTTATTTGGGGTTTAGAGGGGATTTGGGGAGTTTATTTGGGGTTTAGAGGGGATTTGGGGTGTGTATGGGGTGTCCATGGGGATTTATGTGGGATTTGGGGAGTTTATTTGGGGTTTACAGGGGCTTTGTGGGGGATTTGGGGGGTTTATTTGGGGTTTAGAGGGGATTTGGGGGGTTTATTTGGGGTTTATAGGGCGTGTATGGGGGATTTGGGGGGTTCATAGGGGATTTGGGGAGTTTATTTGGGGTTTAGAGGGGATTTGGGGTCTCTGTGGGCTGTGTATGGGGTTGATTTGGGGTTTATTTGGGGTTTATTTGGGGTTTATAGGGCGTTTCTGGGGGATTTGGGGTGTTTATAGGGGATTTCGGGGTTGATTTGGGGTTTATAGGAGATTTATGGGGGATTTTATGGGATTTTTACCGGGATTTTTGTAGGATTTCGGGGTTTTTTTTGGGGGTGGGAATTTTTGGGCTGGTTTTGGTGGATTTTTTTGGGCTGATTTGGGGGGTTTTTAATAGGATTTTGGCGGTTTAGGGGCGGTTTTTTTGGGGTATTTTTACCGGGATTTTTTTAGGATTTGGGGTTTTTTTTTTGGGGATGGGATTTTTCGGGATGGTTTTCGGGGTTTTGGGGGGTGACCTTCCCGTGTCCCCCCCAGCTGTACGTGACCCTGGCCTGGCGGGGAGGCGGCTCCCGCCTGGCCAAGCCCGCCGCCGTTCTGGGCTTGGCGGCGCCGCCGTTCCTGCTGGGGGCGCTGCGCGTGGCCGAGCACCGCAACAGCTGGGGGGGGGTCCTGGGGGGCTTCCTCTGCGGCACCGGCATCGCCGCCTTCCTGGTGAGCCCCGAAACCCCCGAAAAAAACAGCCCTGAAAGCCCCCCGAATGGTCCCGAGCCCATAAAAACACAGAAATCCCAAAAGAATCCCCCCAAAAAATCCCAAAAACCCCAATGAAATTCCCCCCAAAAAACCCTAAAAAAATCCCCCAAAATCCCGAAAACCCCAATAAAATCCCCCCCAAAAAACCCCCAAAATCCCCCAAAAATCCCAAAAACCCCAAAAAAATCCCCCCCCCCATAAAACCCCAATAAAATCCCCCCCCATAAAACCCCAATAAAATCCCCCCCAAAAAAACCCCCAAAATCCCCCAAAAATCCCAAAAACCCCAATAAAATCCCCCCCCATAAAACCCCAATAAAATCCCCCCCAAAATCCCCAAATCCACCCCAAATCCTCCCCTCTGCGGCACCGGCATCGCCGCCTTCCTGGTGAGCACCAAAAACCCCAAAAATGGTCCCGAGCCCATAAAACACAGAAATCCCCAAAAAATCCCCAAAAAATCCACCCCAAATCCTCCCCCCTGACCCCCAAAATCTCCTGGGACCCCTCCCCAAATCCCCAAATCTGCCCAGAATCCCCCTGGGACCCCCGAAATCCCCAAATCTGCCCCCAAAACCCCCCTGGGACCCCCAAAACCTCTCTGGGACCCCCAAAATCTCCCCAAAATCCCCCTGGGACTCCCCCAGGACCCCCCCAAAATCCCCCAAATCTCCCCTCCCCTCCCCCCCCAGGTGACGTGCGTGGTGGGAAACTTCCAGAACCAGGGGGGGGGATTTGGGGGTGGGGGGCGACCCCCAGAGCCCCCCCCGAGCTGCCCCCCCCAAAACCCCCAACCCCCCCTGGAGGAGATCAGCGTCACCCAGGTGAGACCGCCAAAAATGGGGGGGAGGGTCCCAAAAATGGGGGGGGAGGGTCCCAAAATTGGGGGGACCCCAAAAATTGGGGGGGGAGACCCCAAAAAACTGACCTCAAAAACAGACCCCAAAAATTGGGCGAGACCCCCCAAAATGGACCCCAAAAACGAGGGGGGACCCCTAAAAAAAACCCAAAATCGGGGGGGGACCCCAAAAAATGGGGGAGGGACCCTAAAGACGGATCCCAAAAAATGGGGGGAGGAGCCCAAAAATGGGGAGGGGCCCCAAAAAGGCGGGGAGGGATCCCCAAAAATTAGGGGGGGCCCCGAAAATGGGGGAGTGACCCAAAAAATGGAGCCCAAAAATGGGGAGGGGCCCCAAATTTGGGGGGAAACCCCCAAAAATGGATCTTTAAAAAATGAGTGGGGGGCTGAGAAATTAGGGGGGGGACCCCAAAATTTGGGGTGACCCCTCCCCCATGTTCCCCCGCCCCGCAGGTGCGTCGGGCCGAGTTCCCAGCGGTGACCTGAGAGAACCCCTGGAATTTGGGGAGCCCCAAATTTGGGAACGCCGGGATTTGGGGGGAGCCTGAAATTCGGGGAGCCTGAAATTCGGGATCCTGAAATTTGGGATCTTGAAATTCGGGATCCTGAAATTTGGGGGGTTCTGAAATTCGGGATCCTGAAATTTGGGGGGTTCTGAAATTTGGGATCCTGAAATTCGGGGGGTTCTGAAATTTGGGATCCTGAAATTTGGGGGGTTTCTGAAATTTGGGATCCCAAAATTTGGGAACATGGGGATTTGGGGGAACCCAAAATTTGGGATCCCGAAATTTGGGGAAATCCCGAAATTCGGGATCCTGAAATTTGGGGGTAGCCTGAAATTTGGGATTCCAAAATTTGGGAACGTTGGGATTTGGGGGAACCCAAAATTTGGGAGAGTCCTGAAATTTGAGATCCCAGAAATTGGGATCTCGAAATTTGGGGGAGCCTGAAATTTGGGATCCCGAAATTTGGGGGAGCCTGAAATTTGGGATCTTGAAGTTTGGGATCATGAATTTACACGATCCCAAAATTTGCAGGATCCTGAAATTCGGGAACCCCAAAACTTGGGATCCCAAAATTGGAAAATCCTGAATTCTGGGATCCCAAAATCTGGGGGGAAGCCGGAAATTTGGGAACCCCGAAAATCGGGATCCAGAAATCTTGGGGGGGGGGGGGGAGGGTGTCCTGAAATTTGAAAATCCCGGAATTTGGGGGAAATCCCGAATTTGGGATCCCGAAATTTGAAAATCCCGAAATTTGGGATCCCAAAGTTTGATTTTTTTTGGGGGGGGGGGGGATTTTTTGGGGTGGGGGAGGGGCAATAAATCGGTTCCGTGTGACCCCCCCGTGTCCGTGTCAGGGGTTGGGGGCTTCTATAGGGGATCTATAGGGGATTTGGGGGGGGTTCTATATGGGGGTGTCTATAGGGGATCTATAGGGATTTTGGGGGGCTCTGTAGGAGTCTATGGGGATTTCTATAGGGGTCTATGGGGTTCTGTAGGGGTATATGGGGGTCTATGGGGTTCTATAGGGGTCTATAGGGTTCTATAGGGATCTATGGGCTTCAATAGGGGTCTGTAGTGTTCTATAGGGGTCTATGGAGTTAAATAGGGGTCTATAGGGTTCTATGGGGGTTCTATGGGGTTCTATAGGGACCTATAGGGTTCTGTAGGGGTCTGTGGGGTTTCTATAGGGGTCTGTTGGGTTCTATGGGGTTCTATGGGTTTCTATAGGGGTCCATAGGGTTCTATAGGGGTCTGTAGTGTTCTATAGGGGTCTGTAGGGTTCTATGGGGGTTCTATGGGTTTCTATAGTGTTCTATAGGAGTCTATGGGATTTCTATAGGGGTCTATAGGGTTCAATGGGTTCTATGGGTTTCTATAGGGGTCCATAGGGTTCTATAGGGGTCTATAGGGATCTATAGGGTTCTATGGGGGTTCTATGGGTTTCTATAGTGTTCTATAGGGGTCTATAGGGTTCTATGGGGGTTATATGGGTTTCTATAGGGTTCTATAGGGGTCTGTAGGGGTCTATAGGGGCTTGGGGGGTGTTTCACCTGTAGAAAGGGGCGTGGCCAACCCCCACGTGCCCACAGGCCGCTAAAGGGGGAGGCCCGGGGCGTGGGCGTGGCTCTAACGGGGCGCGACCGGAAAGGGGTGGGGTTTAATGCAGACGGTGGGCGTGGTTGGGAGCGTCTAACAGAGCCACGCCCGGGGCGGAGCATCGAAGGGGCGTAACAAACTCAAGCACCGCCTCTTTTGCGGGGCGTGGTTCAAAGGGGGCGTAGCCAGTACACCCCCCGCCCCCACGCCAGCGGGGCGGGCATTACGGGGGGGCGTGGCTTGTGGGGCGGGCCCTTTTCTCGGCGTGGTGAACACAAGCCACGCCCTCTCGAACTGCGGCGGGGCGGGCGCTGGTAGGGGCGTGGCTTGGCGGCGGGGAGTGTCTCCGTGGGCGTGGTCAGCGCAGACCACGCCCCCTCGGACTGCGGCGGGGCGGGGCGCGGCTCCGGCGGCCGAGGGTGAGTGGGGGGCGGGATCGGGGGGGATTTGGGGAGATCTGGGGAGATTTTGGGGGGATTTGGGGCGGATTTCGGGGGGATGCGGGGCGATTTCGGGGCGGGCAGGGCCGGGGGTCCCCTGTGGAGGGGAGGGGGCGTGGACGGGGGGCCGCGGGGGGCGGGGGGGCCTATGGGAGGCCGGGGGGGGGGGTTGGGGGGGTTACGGGGGGCCCTGTGGCCATAGGGGATGGGGGAGGGGGGCGGTGATGGGGAGGGGCCTGTGGGGGGGGTTGGGGGGTCCTATGGGCGGGGGGTGGAGGGGGGGGTCCTGTGGATGGTTCAGGGGCGGGGGCCTGAAGGGGGGGGGAAGGTGGAGAGGAGCCCCCGGGCCCCGGCCGGCCCCTATGGACCCCTATGGACCCCTATGGAACCCTAAGGAACCCTATGGACCCCTAAGGAACCCTATGGAACCCTATAGACCCCTATGGAACCCTATAGAACCTATGGGCCCCTATGGACCCCAATGGAACCCTATGGAACCCTATGGACCCCTAAGGAACCCTATGGAACCCTATAGACCCCTATGGAACCCTATGGGCCCCTATGGACCCCTGTGGAACCCTATGGTACCCTATAGAACCCTATAGTACCCTACAGACCCCTATGGACCCCTATAGACCCCTAAGGAACCCTATGGGACCCTATAGACCCCTATGGAACCCTATAGGCCCCTATGGAACTCTGTGGGACCCTATGGACCCCTATGGACCCCTATAGGCCCCTATGGAACTCTGTGGGACTCTATGGAACCCTATGGGACCCTATAGACCCCTATGGAACCCTATGGAACCCTATAGACCCCTATGGAACTCTATGGGGCCCTATGGACCCCTATGGGACCCTATGGGACCCTATGGACCCCTACAGACTTGTATAGAGCCCTACAGACTTCTAGAGAGCCCTGTAGGCCCCTATGGAGCCCTATAGGCCTCTATAGACTCCTGTGGACACCTTGGCAACCCTATGGAACCCCATGGACCCCCATAGACCCCTATAGATCCCTACTGACCCCTATCGGCCCCTATAGACCCCCCATGCACCCCTGCAGAACCCCCACAGAGCCCTACAGACACCTATAGGCCCCTATGGCCCCTGTAGGGCCCTGGAGAAGCCCATAGGCCCCTGTGGATCCCTGCAGATCCCTGTGGGCCCCCATAGACCCCTATGGACCCTCTGAACCCCTACAGACCCCCAGGAGCCCCCACGGACCCGTATGGACCGACCCCTATAGACCCCTACGGGCCCCTATAGAACCCCTATGGGCCCCTATAGACCTCTATAGCCCCCCATAGATCTCTGTGGACCCCTATAGACCCCTATAGCGCCCCATAGGCCCCTATAGACTCCTGTGGACCCCTATAGGGCCCCCTACGGACCCCCATAGATTCCTATAGGTCCCTATGGACCCCTATAGAACCCCTGTAGTCCCCTATAGACCACCATTGACCCCTATAGAACCCTATGGACCCCCATAGATGCCTATGGACCCCCATAGGCCCCTATAGACCCCTATAGAACCCTATGGACCCCCATAGATGCCTATGGACCCCCATAGGCCCCTATAGACCCCTATAGAACCTCCTTAGGACCCCCATAGAACCACTATAGACATCTACAGACCCCTATAGGACCCTATAGGCCCTTATAGAACCCTTATAGACCCCCATAGGCCTGCCCAGACCCCTATGGAACCCCCATAGACCCCTATAGAACCCATAGAACCCTTATAGACCTCTATAGGCCCCTATAGAACTCCCATAGCCCCCCATAGGCCCCTATAGAGCCCCTATAGACGCCTATGGACCCTATAGAACCCTATAGAACCCTATGGACCCCCACAGAGCCCCATATAGACCCCTACAGACCCCTATAGAACCCTCATAGACCCCTATGGATGCCCATAAATCCCTATAGGCGCCTATAGAACCCCATAGACCCCGTAGAATCCCTAGAGACCCTATAGAACCCCCAGAGGCCCCTATGCACTCCCACAGACCCCTATAGACCCCTATAGAACCCCTATAGAACCCCCATAGACCCCCCCCCGATCCCTATGGACCCCTACAGAACCCCTATGGACCCCCATAGACCCCTATAGACCCCCCAGACCCCTATAGACCCCTAAGGATCCCCCATAGACCCCTATAGAACCCCCTTAGACCCTATGGAACTCCCAGAGACCCCCCATAGACCCCTATAGAACCCCCTTAGACCCCTATGGACCCCTATAGACCCCCCTTAGACCCCTATAGAACCCCCTTAGACCCCTATGGACCCCTATAGACCCCCATAGACCCTAACAGACCCCCTATAGATCCCTATAGAACCCCACATAGACCCCCATAGACCCCTACAGACCCCTACAGAACCCCCTTAGACCCCTATAGAACTCCCTTAGACCCCTATGGGACCCCCATAGACCCCTATAGACCCCTATAGATCCCTATAGAACCCCCATAGACCCCCATAGACCCCCATAGACCCCCATGACCCCTATGGACGGCCATGGCCGACGCTGGGGGGGGCGGCGCTGTCCGCGGTGCTGAAAGGGGCGGGGCCGCCACTGCCGGGACCCCGCCCCCAAACCGGGGAATGCCGGGACCGCCCCCCAAATCCGGGACCCCCCAAATCCTGGGGCCGCCCCTCAAATCGGGGACCCCCAAATCCGGGACCCCAAATCCGGGACGCCCCCAAATCCTGGAAACCCCCAGACCCTTCATTCTTCCCCAAGCCCCAAATCGCCCCGGGCCCCGAACCCCCCGGCTCCCCCGAGCCCCCCAATCCCCCCGGGGTCCCCCCAAAAGCGACTCCCCCTGAGCCCCCCGGCCTCCCCGGGGTCCCCCAATCCCCCCTCGACCCCCCGATCCCCCCGGGGGTCCCCCCAAATCCCCCCGGGGTCTCCCCAATCCCGAGCCCCCCGATCCCCGGGGTCCCCCAATCCCCCGGGGTCCCCCAATCCCCCCGATCCCCCTCAATCCCCCCGAGCCCCCCCAATCCCCCCGGGGTCCCCAATCCCCCCAGTCCCCCCCGAGCCCCCCAATCCCCCCGGGGTCCCCCGATCCCCCCAATCCCCCCAATCCCCCCGAGCCCCCCAATCCCCCCGGGGTCCCCCAATCCCCCCAATCCCCCCGATCCCCCCAATCCCCCGGGTCCCCCACAGCGGCTCCCCGCGGCCCCGGGTATTCTCGGGCCGTAACACGGATCCCTCCGGCCGCGCTGTTATTGCTGGAGAATACGCGGAGCCGAGGGGACGCCCCGGCCCTCGGGACCCCGGGGACCCCCAACCCCCCCCCAGAACCCCCCAACCCCCCCGGAACCCCCCAAACCCCCCCGGGGACCCCCAAACCCCCCCGGGCAGGGCTGGAGAAGCCCCGGGCACCCCCCGGGAATCCCCTGGGGGACACTCGGGGACACTCGGGAACGACCCGAGGATCCCCCGGGGACGCTCGGGAACCCCGGGGAGCCCCGGGAAGAGTCGGGACAGCTCGGGGGGACCCTGGGGTGGCCTTTGGGGACCTTCTTGTCACCTTTGGGGACCTTCTTGTCACCCTTCGGGACCCTCGTGTGACCTTTGGGGACCTTCTTGTCACCTTTGGGGACCTTCTTGTGACCTTTGGGGACCCTGGGGTGGCCTTTGGGGACCTTCTTGTCACCCTTGGGGACCCTCATGTGACCTATGGGGACGTTCTTGTCACCTGTGGGGACCTTCTTGTCACCCTTGGGGACCCTCGTGTGACCTATGGGGACCCCCGGGTGCCCTTTGGGGACCTTCTTGTCACCCTTGGAGACCCTCGTGTGACCTTTGGGGACCTTTTTGTCACCATTGGGGACCCTGGGTGGCCTTTGGGGACCTTCTTGTCACCTTTGGGGACCCTCATGTGACCCATAGGGACCTTCTTGTCACCTGTGGGGACCCCCAGGTGCCTTTGGGGACCCTCGTGTGACCTTTGGGGACCCTCGTGTAGCCTTTGGGGGCCCCCAGGTGACCTTGGGGTGGCCCTTGGGGACCTTTTTGTGACTTTTGGGGACCTTTGGGTGGCCTTTAGAGACCCTTTTGTGACCTTTGGGGACCCTCCTGTGACCCATAGTGACCTTTGAGGACCCTTGGGTGACCCTCAATGACCTTTGGGGACCCGTGTGTGACCTTTGGGGACCCTCGTGTGACACGTCGCCCTCAGGTGACATGTGTGACCCTTAGTGACCTTTGGGGACCCTTGGGTGACCGTTTAATGACCTTTGGGGACCCTCGTGTGACCCTCGAGTGACACGCGTGACCCCCGCGCACCCTCACCTGACAATGGTGACAGCGCTGGGCGTGTCCCCGCGCTCGCCCCGCCCTTTTGCATGCGCGGGGGGGTGAGCCATGCATCTAATGATGGACGAGCCCACGCCCCCGATGGGCTGAGGGCCGGAACGGAGCCGCGCCCTGATTGGCCGATCCGCGGCGGCGGGAACG
>NW_027095214.1:0-29323 GCF_029207755.1 Chamaea fasciata | reverse complement strand
GATTTCTTCCAGATGCAAGCTGCCACAAGCTGGAAGCCTGGCTTCCCTTGGAGGGCCAAAGGCCTGCTACAAACTGACATCAGGCACCTGGGCAGCTGACTTTACTTATCCCTGGAAACAGGTTCTCATTTGTGCCCAACTCCCACAGCCGTGCACCAGGCCTCGGTCACCTACGATCCCAAACGGAACAGGATTTCTTCCAGATGCAAGCTGCCACAAGCTGGAAGCCTGGCTTCCCATGGAAAGCCAAAGGCCTCCTACAAACTGACATCAGGCACCTGGGAAGCTGACTTTACTTACCCCTGGAAACAGGCCATCCTTTGTTCCCAACTCCCTCTGCCGGGCACCAGGCCTCGGCCACCTACAATCCCGAACGGAACAGGATTATTTCCAGATGCAAGCAGCCACAAGCTGGAAGCCTGGCTTCCCATGGAGGAAACTTAGACACCTGCAAACTGACATCAGGCACCTGGGCAGCTGACTTTACTTACCCCTGGAAACAGGCCATCATTTGTTCCCTACTCCCTCAGCAGGGCACCCGGCTCCGGCCACCTACAATCCCGAACGGAACAGCATTTCTTCCAGATGCAAGCTGCCACAAGCTGGAAGCCTGGCTTCCCTTGGAGGGCCAAAGGCCTCCTACAAACTGACATCAGGCACCTGGGCTGCTGACTTTACTTACCCCTGGAAACAGGCCATCATTTGTGCCCAACTCCCTCTGCCGGGCACCTGGCCTCGGCCACCTACAATTCGAACGGAACAGGATTTCTTCGCGATGCAAGCTGCCACAAACTGGAAGACTAGTTTCCCTTGAAAAGCCAAATGCCTACTACAAACTGACATCAGGCACCTGGGCAGCTGACTTTACTTACCCCTGGAAACAGGTCATCATCATCATTTGTGCCCAACTCCCTCTGCCGGGCACCAGGCCTCGGCCACCGACAATCCCAAACGGAACAGGATTTCTTCCAGATGCAAGCAGCCACAAGCTGGAAGCCTGGCTTCCCTTGGAGGGCCAAAGGCCTCCTACAAACTGACATCAGGCACCTGGGCAGCAGACTTTACTTACCCCTGGAAACAGGCCATCATTTGTGCCCAATTTCCTCTGCCGGGCACCTGGCCTCGGCCACCTACAATCCCGAACGGAACAGGATTTCTTCCAGATGCAAGCTGCCACAAACTGGAAGCCTGGCTTCCCATGGAGGGCCAAAGGCCTGCTACAAACTGACATCAGGCACCTGGGCAGCTGACTTTACTTACCCCTGGAAACAGGCCATCATTTGTGCCCAACTCCCTCTGCCAGGCACGTGGCCTCGGCCACCTACAATCCCGAGCAGAACAGCATTTCTTCCAGATGCAAGCTGCCACAAACTGGAAGACTAGCTTTTCTTGGAGGGCCAAAGTCCTCCTACAAACTGACATCAGGCACCTGGGCAGCTGACTTTACTTACCTCTGGAAACAGGCCATCCTTTGTGCCCAACTCCCTCTGCCGGGCAGCAGGCCTCGGCCACCTACATTCCCAAATAGAACAGGATTTCTTCCAGATGCAAGCAGCCACAAACTGGAAGACTAGCTTCCCTTGGATGGCCAAAGGCCTCCTACAAACTGCCACCAAGTACCTGGGCAGCTAACTTTACTTAACCCTGGAAACAGGCCATCCTTTGTTCCCAACTCCTTTAGCCGGACACCAGGCCTCGGCCACCTACGATCCCAAACGGAACAGGATTTCTTCCAGATGCAAGCTGCCACAAGCTGGAAGCCTGGCTGCTCTTGGAGGGTCAAAGGCCTCCTACAAACTGACATCAGGCACCTGGGCAGCTGACTTTACTTACCCCTGGAAACAGGCCATCATTTGTGCCCAACTCCCTCTGCCGGGCACCAGGCCTCGGCCACCTACAATCCCGAATGGAACAGGATTTCTTCCAGATGCAAGCTGCCACAAACTGGAAAACTAGTTTCCCTTGAAGGGCCAAAGTCCTCCTACAAACTGACATCAGGCACCTGGGCAGCTGACTTTACTTACCCCTGGAAACAGGCCATCATTTGTGCCCAACTCCCTCTGCCGGGCACCAGGCCTTGGCCACCTACAATCCCAAACGGAACAGGATTTCTTCCAGATGCAAGCTGCCACAAGCTGGAAGCCTGGCTTCCCATGGAGGGCCAAAGGCCTCCTACAAACTGACATCAGGCACCTGGGCAGCTGACTTTACTTACCCCTGGAAACAGGCCATCCTTTGTTCCCAACTCCCTCTGCCGGGCACCTGGCCTCGGCCACCTACAATCCCGAACGGAACAGGATTTCTTCCAGATGCAAGCTGCCACAAGCAGGAAGTCTGGCTTCCCTTGGAGGGCCAAAGGCCTCTTACAAACTGACATCAGGCACCTGGGCAGCTGACTTTACTTACCCCTGGAAACAGGCCATCCTTTGTTCCCAACTCCCTCTGCCGGGCACCTGTCCTCGGCCACCTACAATCCCGAACGGAACAGGATTTCTTCCAGATGCAAGCTGCCACAAGCTGGAAGCCTGGCTTCCCTTGGAGGGCCAAAGGCCTGCTACAAACTGACATCAGGCACCTGGGCAGCTGACTTTACTTATCCCTGGAAACAGGTTCTCATTTGTGCCCAACTCCCACAGCCGTGCACCAGGCCTCGGTCACCTACGATCCCAAACGGAACAGGATTTCTTCCAGATGCAAGCTGCCACAAGCTGGAAGCCTGGCTTCCCATGGAGGGCCAAAGGCCTCCTACAAACTGACATCAGGCACCTGGGCAGCTGACTTTACTTACCCCTGGAAACAGGCCATCCTTTGTGCCCAACTCCCTCTGCCGGGCACCAGGCCTCGGCCACCTACAATCCCGAACGGAACAGGATTATTTCCAGATGCAAGCAGCCACAAGCTGGAAGCCTGGCTTCCCATGGAGGAAACTTAGACACCTGCAAACTGACATCAGGCACCTGGGCAGCTGACTTACTTACCCCTGGAAACAGGCCATCATTTGTTCCCTACTCCCTCAGCAGGGCACCCGGCTCTGGCCACCTACAATCCTGAACGGAACAGGATTTCTTCCAGATGCAAGCTGCCACAAGCTGGAAGCCTGGCTTCCCTTGGAGGGCCAAAGGCCTCCTATAAACTGACATCAGGCACCTGGGCAGCTGACTTTACTTACCCCTGGAAACAGGCCATCATTTGTGCCCAACTCCCTCTGCCGGGCACCTGGCCTCGGCCACCTACAATTCGAACGGAACAGGATTTCTTCGCGATGCAAGCTGCCACAAACTGGAAGACTAGTTTCCCTTGAAAAGCCAAATGCCTACTACAAACTGACATCAGGCACCTTGGCAGCTGACTTTACTTACCCCTGGAAACAGGTCATCATCATCATTTGTGCCCAACTCCCTCTGCCGGGCACCAGGCCTCGGCCACCGACAATCCCAAACGGAACAGGATTTCTTCCAGATGCAAGCAGCCACAAGCTGGAAGCCTGGCTTCCCTTGGAGGGCCAAAGGCCTCCTACAAACTGACATCAGGCACCTGGGCAGCAGACTTTACTTACCCCTGGAAACAGGCCATCCTTTGTGCCCAATTTCCTCTGCCGGGCACCTGGCCTCGGCCACCTACAATCCCGAACGGAACAGGATTTCTTCCAGATGCAAGCTGCCACAAGCTGGAAGCCTGGCTTCCCATGGAGGGCCAAAGGCCTGCTACAAACTGACATCAGGCACCTGGGCAGCTGACTTTACTTACCCCTGGAAACAGGCCATCATTTGTGCCCAACTCCCTCTGCCGGGCACCTGGCCTCGGCCACCTACAATTCGAACGGAACAGGATTTCTTCGCGATGCAAGATGCCACAAACTGGAAGACTAGTTTCCCTTGAAAAGCCAAATGCCTACTACAAACTGACATCAGGCACCTGGGCAGCTGACTTTACTTACCCCTGGAAACAGGTCATCATCATCATTTGTGCCCAACTCCCTCTGCCGGGCACCAGGCCTCGGCCACCGACAATCCCAAACGGAACAGGATTTCTTCCAGATGCAAGCAGCCACAAGCTGGAAGCCTGGCTTCCCTTGGAGGGCCAAAGGCCTCCTACAAACTGACATCAGGCACCTGGGCAGCAGACTTTACTTACCCCTGGAAACAGGCCATCCTTTGTGCCCAATTTCCTCTGCCGGGCACCTGGCCTCGGCCACCTACAATCCCGAACGGAACAGGATTTCTTCCAGATGCAAGCTGCCACAAACTGGAAGCCTGGCTTCCCATGGAGGTCCAAAGGCCTGCTACAAACTGACATCAGGCACCTGGGCAGCTGACTTTACTTACCCCTGGAAACAGGCCATCCTTTGTTCCCAACTCCCTCTGCCGGGCACCTGGCCTCGGCCACCTACAATCCCGAGCGGAACAGGATTTCTTCCAGATGCAAGCTGCCACAAGCTGGAAGCCTGGCTTCCCTTGGAGGGCCAAAGGCCTCTTACAAACTGACATCAGGCACCTGGGCAGCTGACTTTACTTACCCCTGGAAACAGGCCATCCTTTGTTCCCAACTCCCTCTGCCGGGCACCTGTCCTCGGCCACCTACAATCCCGAACGGAACAGGATTTCTTCCAGATGCAAGCTGCCACAAGCTGGAAGCCTGGCTTCCCTTGGAGGGCCAAAGGCCTGCTACAAACTGACATCAGGCACCTGGGCAGCTGACTTTGCTTATCCCTGGAAACAGGTTCTCATTTGTGCCCAACTCCCACAGCCGTGCACCAGGCCTCGGTCACCTACGATCCCAAACGGAACAGGATTTCTTCCAGATGCAAGCTGCCACAAGCTGGAAGCCTGGCTTCCCATGGAAAGCCAAAGGCCTCCTACAAACTGACATCAGGCACCTGGGCAGCTGACTTTACTTACCCCTGGAAACAGGCCATCCTTTGTTCCCAACTCCCTCTGCCGGGCACCAGGCCTCGGCCACCTACAATCCCGAACGGAACAGGATTATTTCCAGATGCAAGCAGCCACAAGCTGGAAGCCTGGCTTCCCATGGAGGAAACTTAGACACCTGCAAACTGACATCAGGCACCTGGGCAGCTGACTTTACTTACCCCTGGAAACAGGCCATCATTTGTTCCCTACTCCCTCAGCAGGGCACCCGGCTCCGGCCACCTACAATCCCGAACGGAACAGGATTTCTTCCAGATGCAAGCTGCCACAAGCTGGAAGCCTGGCTTCCCTTGGAGGGCCAAAGGCCTCCTACAAACTGACATCAGGCACCTGGGCTGCTGACTTTACTTACCCCTGGAAACAGGCCATCATTTGTGCCCAACTCCCTCTGCCGGGCACCTGGCCTCGGCCACCTACAATTCGAACGGAACAGGATTTCTTCGCGATGCAAGCTGCCACAAACTGGAAGACTAGTTTCCCTTGAAAAGCCAAATGCCTACTACAAACTGACATCAGGCACCTGGGCAGCTGACTTTACTTACCCCTGGAAACAGGTCATCATCATCATTTGTGCCCAACTCCCTCTGCCGGGCACCAGGCCTCGGCCACCGACAATCCCAAACGGAACAGGATTTCTTCCAGATGCAAGCAGCCACAAGCTGGAAGCCTGGCTTCCCTTGGAGGGCCAAAGGCCTCCTACAAACTGACATCAGGCACCTGGGCAGCAGACTTTACTTACCCCTGGAAACAGGCCATCCTTTGTGCCCAATTTCCTCTGCCGGGCACCTGGCCTCGGCCACCTACAATCCCGAACGGAACAGGATTTCTTCCAGATGCAAGCTGCCACAAACTGGAAGCCTGGCTTCCCATGGAGGGCCAAAGGCCTGCTACAAACTGACATCAGGCACCTGGGCAGCTGACTTTACTTACCCCTGGAAACAGGCCATCATTTGTGCCCAACTCCCTCTGCCAGGCACGTGGCCTCGGCCACCTACAATCCCGAGCAGAACAGCATTTCTTCCAGATGCAAGCTGCCACAAACTGGAAGACTAGCTTTTCTTGGAGGGCCAAAGTCCTCCTACAAACTGACATCAGGCACCTGGGCAGCTGACTTTACTTACCTCTGGAAACAGGCCATCCTTTGTGCCCAACTCCCTCTGCCGGGCAGCAGGCCTCGGCCACCTACATTCCCAAATAGAACAGGATTTCTTCCAGATGCAAGCAGCCACAAACTGGAAGACTAGCTTCCCTTGGATGGCCAAAGGCCTCCTACAAACTGCCACCAAGTACCTGGGCAGCTAACTTTACTTAACCCTGGAAACAGGCCATCCTTTGTTCCCAACTCCTTTAGCCGGACACCAGGCCTCGGCCACCTACGATCCCAAACGGAACAGGATTTCTTCCAGATGCAAGCTGCCTAAAGCTGGAAGCCTGGCTGCTCTTGGAGGGTCAAAGGCCTCCTACAAACTGACATCAGGCACCTGGGCAGCTGACTTTACTTACCCCTGGAAACAGGCCATCATTTGTGCCCAACTCCCTCTGCCGGGCACCTGGCCTCGGCCACCTACAATCCCGAATGGAACAGGATTTCTTCCAGATGCAAGCTGCCACAAACTGGAAAACTAGTTTCCCTTGAAGGGCCAAAGTCCTCCTACAAACTGACATCAGGCACCTGGGCAGCTGACTTTACTTACCCCTGGAAACAGGCCATCATTTGTGCCCAACTCCCTCTGCCGGGCACCAGGCCTTGGCCACCTACAATCCCAAACGGAACAGGATTTCTTCCAGATGCAAGCTGCCACAAGCTGGAAGCCTGGCTTCCCATGGAGGGCCAAAGGCCTCCTACAAACTGACATCAGGCACCTGGGCAGCTGACTTTACTTACCCCTGGAAACAGGCCATCCTTTGTTCCCAACTCCCTCTGCCGGGCACCTGGCCTCGGCCACCTACAATCCCGAACGGAACAGCATTTCTTCCAGATGCAAGCTGCCACAAGCTGGAAGCCAGGCTTCCCATGGAGGGCCAAAGGCCTGCTACAAACTGACATCAGACACCTGGGCAGCTGACTTTACTTACCCCTGGAAACAGGCCATCATTTGTGCCCAACTCCCTCTGCCGGGCACCTGGCCTCGGCCACCTACAATCATGAGCAGAACAGCATTTCTTCCAGATGCAAGCTGCCACAAACTGGAAGACTAGCTTCCCTTGGAGGGCCAAAGGCCTCCTACAAACTGACATCAGGCACCTGGGCAGCTAACTTTACTTACCCCTGGAAACAGGCCATCCTTTGTTCCCAACTCCCTCTGCCGGGCACCTGGCCTCGGCCACCTACAATCCCGAACGGAACAGGATTTCTTCCAGATGCAAGCTGCCACAAACTGGAAGACTAGCTTCCCTTGCAGGGCTAAAGGCCTCCTACAAACTGACATCAGGCACCTGGGCAGCTGACTTTACTTACCCCTGGAAACAGGCCATCTTTGTGCCCAACTCCCTCTGCCGGGCACCTGGCCTCGGCCACCTACAATCCCGAATGGAACAGGATTTCTTCCAGATGCAAGCTGCCACAAGCTGGAAGCCTGGCTTCCCATGGAGGGCCAAAGGCCTCCTACAAACTGACATCAGGCACCTGGGCAGCTGACTTTACTTACCCCTGGAAACAGGCCATCCTTTGTGCCCAACTCCCTCTGCCGGGCACCAGGCCTCGGCCACCTACAATCCCGAACGGAACAGGATTATTTCCAGATGCAAGCAGCCACAAGCTGGAAGCCTGGCTTCCCATGGAGGAAACTTAGACACCTGCAAACTGACATCAGGCACCTGGGCAGCTGACTTTACTTACCCCTGGAAACAGGCCATCATTTGTTCCCTACTCCCTCAGCAGGGCACCCGGCTCCGGCCACCTACAATCCTGAACGGAACAGGATTTCTTCCAGATGCAAGCTGCCACAAGCTGGAAGCCTGGCTTCCCTTGGAGGGCCAAAGGCCTCCTACAAACTGACATCAGGCACCTGGGCAGCTGACTTTACTTACCCCTGGAAACAGGCCATCATTTGTGCCCAACTCCCTCTGCCGGGCACCTGGCCTCGGCCACCTACAATTCGAACGGAACAGGATTTCTTCGCGATGCAAGCTGCCACAAACTGGAAGACTAGTTTCCCTTGAAAAGCCAAATGCCTACTACAAACTGACATCAGGCACCTTGGCAGCTGACTTTACTTACCCCTGGAAACAGGTCATCATCATCATTTGTGCCCAACTCCCTCTGCCGGGCACCAGGCCTTGGCCACCGACAATCCCAAACGGAACAGGATTTCTTCCAGATGCAAGCAGCCACAAGCTGGAAGCCTGGCTTCCCTTGGAGGGCCAAAGGCCTCCTACAAACTGACATCAGGCACCTGGGCAGCAGACTTTACTTACCCCTGGAAACAGGCCATCCTTTGTGCCCAATTTCCTCTGCCGGGCACCTGGCCTCGGCCACCTACAATCCCGAACGGAACAGGATTTCTTCCAGATGCAAGCTGCCACAAGCTGGAAGCCTGGCTTCCCATGGAGGGCCAAAGGCCTGCTACAAACTGACATCAGGCACCTGGGCAGCTGACTTTACTTACCCCTGGAAACAGGCCATCATTTGTGCCCAACTCCCTCTGCCGGGCACCTGGCCTCGGCCACCTACAATTCGAACGGAACAGGATTTCTTCGCGATGCAAGATGCCACAAACTGGAAGACTAGTTTCCCTTGAAAAGCCAAATGCCTACTACAAACTGACATCAGGCACCTGGGCAGCTGACTTTACTTACCCCTGGAAACAGGTCATCATCATCATTTGTGCCCAACTCCCTCTGCCGGGCACCAGGCCTCGGCCACCGACAATCCCAAACGGAACAGGATTTCTTCCAGATGCAAGCAGCCACAAGCTGGAAGCCTGGCTTCCCTTGGAGGGCCAAAGGCCTCCTACAAACTGACATCAGGCACCTGGGCAGCAGACTTTACTTACCCCTGGAAACAGGCCATCCTTTGTGCCCAATTTCCTCTGCCGGGCACCTGGCCTCGGCCACCTACAATCCCGAACGGAACAGGATTTCTTCCAGATGCAAGCTGCCACAAACTGGAAGCCTGGCTTCCCATGGAGGTCCAAAGGCCTGCTACAAACTGACATCAGGCACCTGGGCAGCTGACTTTACTTACCCCTGGAAACAGGCCATCCTTTGTTCCCAACTCCCTCTGCCGGGCACCTGGCCTCGGCCACCTACAATCCCGAACGGAACAGGATTTCTTCCAGATGCAAGCTGCCACAAGCTGGAAGCCTGGCTTCCCTTGGAGGGCCAAAGGCCTCTTACAAACTGACATCAGGCACCTGGGCAGCTGACTTTACTTACCCCTGGAAACAGGCCATCCTTTGTTCCCAACTCCCTCTGCCGGGCACCTGTCCTCGGCCACCTACAATCCCGAACGGAACAGGATTTCTTCCAGATGCAAGCTGCCACAAGCTGGAAGCCTGGCTTCCCTTGGAGGGCCAAAGGCCTGCTACAAACTGACATCAGGCACCTGGGCAGCTGACTTTGCTTATCCCTGGAAACCGGTTCTCATTTGTGCCCAACTCCCACAGCCGTGCACCAGGCCTCGGTCACCTACGATCCCAAACGGAACAGGATTTCTTCCAGATGCAAGCTGCCACAAGCTGGAAGCCTGGCTTCCCATGGAAAGCCAAAGGCCTCCTACAAACTGACATCAGGAACCTGGGCAGCTGACTTTACTTACCCCTGGAAACAGGCCATCCTTTGTTCCCAACTCCCTCTGCCGGGCACCAGGCCTCGGCCACCTACAATCCCGAACGGAACAGGATTATTTCCAGATGCAAGCAGCCACAAGCTGGAAGCCTGGCTTCCCATGGAGGAAACTTAGACACCTGCAAACTGACATCAGGCACCTGGGCAGCTGACTTTACTTACCCCTGGAAACAGGCCATCATTTGTTCCCTACTCCCTCAGCAGGGCACCCGGCTCCGGCCACCTACAATCCCGAACGGAACAGGATTTCTTCCAGATGCAAGCTGCCACAAGCTGGAAGCCTGGCTTCCCTTGGAGGGCCAAAGGCCTCCTACAAACTGACATCAGGCACCTGGGCTGCTGACTTTACTTACCCCTGGAAACAGGCCATCATTTGTGCCCAACTCCCTCTGCCGGGCACCTGGCCTCGGCCACCTACAATTCGAACGGAACAGGATTTCTTCGCGATGCAAGCTGCCACAAACTGGAAGACTAGTTTCCCTTGAAAAGCCAAATGCCTACTACAAACTGACATCAGGCACCTGGGCAGCTGACTTTACTTACCCCTGGAAACAGGTCATCATCATCATTTGTGCCCAACTCCCTCTGCCGGGCACCAGGCCTCGGCCACCGACAATCCCAAACGGAACAGGATTTCTTCCAGATGCAAGCAGCCACAAGCTGGAAGCCTGGCTTCCCTTGGAGGGCCAAAGGCCTCCTACAAACTGACATCAGGCACCTGGGCAGCAGACTTTACTTACCCCTGGAAACAGGCCATCCTTTCTGCCCAATTTCCTCTGCCGGGCACCTGGCCTCGGCCACCTACAATCCCGAACGGAACAGGATTTCTTCCAGATGCAAGCTGCCACAAACTGGAAGCCTGGCTTCCCATGGAGGGCCAAAGGCCTGCTACAAACTGACATCAGGCACCTGGGCAGCTGACTTTACTTACCCCTGGAAACAGGCCATCATTTGTGCCCAACTCCCTCTGCCAGGCACGTGGCCTCGGCCACCTACAATCCCGAGCAGAACAGCATTTCTTCCAGATGCAAGCTGCCACAAACTGGAAGACTAGCTTTTCTTGGAGGGCCAAAGTCCTCCTACAAACTGACATCAGGCACCTGGGCAGCTGACTTTACTTACCTCTGGAAACAGGCCATCCTTTGTGCCCAACTCCCTCTGCCGGGCAGCAGGCCTCGGCCACCTACATTCCCAAATAGAACAGGATTTCTTCCAGATGCAAGCAGCCACAAACTGGAAGACTAGCTTCCCTTGGATGGCCAAAGGCCTCCTACAAACTGCCACCAAGTACCTGGGCAGCTAACTTTACTTAACCCTGGAAACAGGCCATCCTTTGTTCCCAACTCCTTTAGCCGGACACCAGGCCTCGGCCACCTACGATCCCAAACGGAACAGGATTTCTTCCAGATGCAAGCTGCCTAAAGCTGGAAGCCTGGCTGCTCTTGGAGGGTCAAAGGCCTCCTACAAACTGACATCAGGCACCTGGGCAGCTGACTTTACTTACCCCTGGAAACAGGCCATCATTTGTGCCCAACTCCCTCTGCCGGGCACCTGGCCTCGGCCACCTACAATCCCGAATGGAACAGGATTTCTTCCAGATGCAAGCTGCCACAAACTGGAAAACTAGTTTCCCTTGAAGGGCCAAAGTCCTCCTACAAACTGACATCAGGCACCTGGGCAGCTGACTTTACTTACCCCTGGAAACAGGCCATCATTTGTGCCCAACTCCCTCTGCCGGGCACCAGGCCTTGGCCACCTACAATCCCAAACGGAACAGGATTTCTTCCAGATGCAAGCTGCCACAAGCTGGAAGCCTGGCTTCCCATGGAGGGCCAAAGGCCTCCTACAAACTGACATCAGGCACCTGGGCAGCTGACTTTACTTACCCCTGGAAACAGGCCATCCTTTCTGACCAACTCCCTCTGCCGGGCACCTGGCCTCGGCCACCTACAATCCCGAACGGAACAGCATTTCTTCCAGATGCAAGCTGCCACAAGCTGGAAGCCAGGCTTCCCATGGAGGGCCAAAGGCCTGCTACAAACTGACATCAGACACCTGGGCAGCTGACTTTACTTACCCCTGGAAACAGGCCATCATTTGTGCCCAACTCCCTCTGCCGGGCACCTGGCCTCGGCCACCTACAATCATGAGCAGAACAGCATTTCTTCCAGATGCAAGCTGCCACAAACTGGAAGACTAGCTTCCCTTGGAGGGCCAAAGGCCTCCTACAAACTGACATCAGGCACCTGGGCAGCTAACTTTACTTACCCCTGGAAACAGGCCATCCTTTGTTCCCAACTCCCTCTGCCGGGCACCTGGCCTCGGCCACCTACAATCCCGAACGGAACAGGATTTCTTCCAGATGCAAGCTGCCACAAACTGGAAGACTAGCTTCCCTTGCAGGGCTAAAGGCCTCCTACAAACTGACATCAGGCACCTGGGCAGCTGACTTTACTTACCCCTGGAAACAGGCCATCTTTGTGCCCAACTCCCTCTGCCGGGCACCTGGCCTCGGCCACCTACAATCCCGAATGGAACAGGATTTCTTCCAGATGCAAGCTGCCACAAACTGGAAGACTAGTTTCCCGTGAAGGGCCAAAGGCCTCCTACAAACTGACATCAGGCACCTGGGCAGCTGACTTTACTTACCCCTGGAAACAGGCCATCATTTGTGCCCAACTCCCTCTGCCGGGCACCAGGCCTCGGCCACCTACAATCCCAAACGGAACAGGATTTCTTCCAGATGCAAGCTGCCACAAGCTGGAAGCCTGGCTTCCCATGGAGGGCCAAAGGCCTCCTACAAACTGACATCAGGCACCTGGGCAGCTGACTTTACTTACCCCTGGAAACAGGCCATCATTTGTGCCCAACTCCCTCTGCCAGGCACCTGGCCTCGGCCACCTACAATCCCGAATGGAACAGGATTTCTTCCAGATGCAAGCTGCCACAAACTGGAAGACTAGTTTCCCTTGAAAAGCCAAAGGCCTACTACAAACTGACATCAGGCACCTGGGCAGCTGACTTTACTTACCCCTGGAAACAGGCCATCATTTGTGCCGAACTCCCTCTGCCGGGCACCAGGCCTCGGCCAACTACAATCCCAAACGGAACAGGATTTCTTCCAGATGCAAGCTGCCACAAGCTGGAAGCCTGGCTTCCCTTGGAGGGCCAAAGGCCTCCTACAAACTGACATCAGGCACCTGGGCAGCTGACTTTACTTCGCCCTGGAAACAGGCCATCATTTGTGCCCAATTTCCTCTGCCGGGCACTTGGCCTCGGCCACCTACAATCCCGAACGGAACAGGATTTCTTCCAGATGCAAGCTGCCACAAGCTGGAAGCCTGGCTTCCCATGGAGGGCCAAAGGCCTCCTACAAACTGACATCAGGCACCTGGGCAGCTAACTTTACTTACCCCTGGAAACAGGCCATCCTTTGTTCCCAACTCCCTCTGCCGGGCACCTGGCCTCGGCCACCTACAGTCCCGAACGGAACAGCATTTCTTCCAGATGCAAGCTGCCACAAGCTGGAAGCCAGGCTTCCCATGGAGGGCCAAAGGCCTGCTACAAACTGACATCAGACACCTGGGCAGCTGACTTTACTTACCCCTGGAAACAGGCCATCATTTTTGCCCAACTCCCTCTGCCGGGCACCTGGCCTCGGCCACCTACAATCATGAGCAGAACAGCATTTCTTCCAGATGCAAGCTGCCACAAACTGGAAGACTAGCTTCCCTTGGAGGGCCAAAGGCCTCCTACAAACTGACATCAGGCACCTGGGCAGCTGACTTTACTTACCCCTGGAAACAGGGCATCATTTGTGCCCAACTCCCTCTGCCGGGCACCAGGCCTCGGCCACCTACAATCCCAAACGGAACAGGATTTCTTCCAGATGCAAGCTGCCACAAGCTGGAAGCCTGGCTTCCCATGGAGGGCCAAAGGCCTCCTACAAACTGACATCAGGCACCTGGGCAGGTGACTTTACTTCGCCCTGGAAACAGGCCATCATTTGTGCCCAATTTCCTCTGCCGGGCACTTGGCCTCGGCCACCTACAATCCCGAACGGAACAGGATTTCTTCCAGATGCAAGCTGCCACAAGCTGGAAGCCTGGCTTCCCATGGAGGGCCAAAGGCCTTCTACAAACTGACATCAGACACCTGGGCAGCTGACTTTACTTCCCCCTGGAAACAGGCCATCCTTTGTGCCCAACTCCCTCTGCCAGGCACCTGGCCTCGGCCACCTACATTCCCGAGCAGAACAGCATTTCTTCAAGATGCAAGCTGCCACAAACTGGAAGACTAGCTTCTCTTGGAGGGCCAAAGGCCTCCTACAAACTGACACCAGGCACCTGGGCAGCTGACTTTACTTACCCCTGGAAACAGGCCATCCTTTGTTCCCAACTCCCTCTGCCGGGCACCTGGCCTCGGCCACCTACAGTCCTGAACGGAACAGCATTTCTTCCAGATGCAAGCTGCCACAAGCTGGAAGACTAGTTTCCCTTGAAGGGCCAAAGGCCTCCTACAAACTGACATCAGGCACCTGGGCAGCTGACTTTACTTACCCCTGGAAACAGGCCATCATTTGTGCCCAACTCCCTCTGCCGGGCACCAGGCCTCGGCCACCTACAATCCCAAACGGAACAGGATTTCTTCCAGATGCAAGCAGCCACAAGCTGGAAGCCTGGCTTCCCATGGAGGGCCAAAGGCCTCCTACAAACTGACATCAGGCACCTGGGCAGCTGACTTTACTTACCCCTGGAAACAGGCCATCATTTGTGCCCAACTCCCTCTGCCAGGCACCTGGCCTCGGCCACCTACAATCCCGAATGGAACAGGATTTCTTCCAGATGCAAGCTGCCACAAACTGGAAGACTAGTTTCCCTTGAAAAGCCAAGGCCTACTGCAAACTGACATCAGGCACCTGGGCAGCTGACTTTACTTACCCCTGGAAACAGGCCATCATTTGTGCCGAACTCCCTCTGCCGGGCACCTGGCCTCGGCCACCTACAATCCCAAACGGAACAGGATTTCTTCCAGATGCAAGCTGCCACAAGCTGGAAGCCTGGCTTCCCTTGGAGGGCCAAAGGCCTCCTACAAACTGACATCAGGCACCTGGGCAGCTGACTTTACTTCGCCCTGGAAACAGGCCATCATTTGTGCCCAATTTCCTCTGCCGGGCACTTGGCCTCGGCCACCTACAATCCCGAACGGAACAGGATTTCTTCCAGATGCAAGCTGCCACAAGCTGGAAGCCAGGCTTCTCATGGAGGGCCAAAGGCCTGCTACAAACTGACATCAGACACCTGGGCAGCTGACTTAACTAACCCTTGGAAACAGGCAATCATTTGTTCCCTACTCCCTCAGCAAGGCACCCGGCTCCGGACACCTACAATCCTGAACGAAACAGGATTTCTTCCAGATGCAAGCTGCCACAAGCTGGAAGCCTGGCTTCCCTTGGAGGGCCAAAGGCCTCCTACAAACTGACATCAGGCACCTGGGCAGCTGACTTTACTTAGCCCTGGAAACAGGCCATCATTTGTGCCCAATTTCCTCTGCCGGGCACCTGGCCTCGGCCACCTACAATCCCGAACGGAACAGGATTTCTTCCAGATGCAAGCTGCCACAAGCTGGAAGCCTGGCTTCCCATGGAGGGCCAAAGGCCTTCTACAAACTGACATCAGGCACCTGGGCAACTGACTTTACTTCCCCCTGGAAACAGGCCATCCTTTGTGCCCAACTCCCTCTGCCAGGCACCTGGCCTCGGCCACCTACATTCCCGAGCAGAACAGCATTTCTTCAAGATGCAAGCTGCCACAAACTGGAAGACTAGCTTCTCTTGGAGGGCCAAAGGCCTCCTACAAACTGACACCAGGCACCTGGGCAGCTAACTTTACATACCCCTGGAAACAGGCCATCCTTTGTTCCCAACTCCCTCTGCCGGGCACCTGGCCTCGGCCACCTACAATCCCGAACGGAACAGCATTTCTTCCAGATGCAAGCTGCCACAAGCTGGAAGCCAGGCTTCCCATGGAGGGCCAAAGGCCTGCTACAAACTGACATCAGACACCTGGGCAGCTGACTTTACTTACCCCTGGAAACAGGCCATCATTTGTGCCCAACTCCCTCTGCCGGGCACCTGGCCTCGGCCACCTACAATCATGAGCAGAACAGCATTTCTTCCAGATGCAAGCTGCCACAAACTGGAAGACTAGCTTCCCTTGGAGGGCCAAAGGCCTCCTACAAACTGACATCAGGCACCTGGGCAGCTAACTTTACTTACCCCTGGAAACAGGCCATCCTTTGTTCCCAACTCCCTCTGCCGGGCACCTGGCCTCGGCCACCTACAATCCCGAACGGAACAGGATTTCTTCCAGATGCAAGCTGCCACAAGCTGGAAGACTAGCTTCCCTTGCAGGGCTAAAGGCCTCCTACAAACTGACATCAGGCACCTGGGCAGCTGACTTTACTTACCCCTGGAAACAGGCCATCTTTGTGCCCAACTCCCTCTGCCGGGCACCTGGCCTCGGCCACCTACAATCCCGAATGGAACAGGATTTCTTCCAGATGCAAGCTGCCACAAACTGGAAGACTAGTTTCCCGTGAAGGGCCAAAGGCCTCCTACAAACTGACATCAGGCACCTGGGCAGCTGACTTTACTTACCCCTGGAAACAGGCCATCATTTGTGCCCAACTCCCTCTGCCGGGCACCAGGCCTCGGCCACCTACAATCCCAAACGGAACAGGATTTCTTCCAGATGCAAGCTGCCACAAGCTGGAAGCCTGGCTTCCCATGGAGGGCCAAAGGCCTCCTACAAACTGACATCAGGCACCTGGGCAGCTGACTTTACTTACCCCTGGAAACAGGCCATCATTTGTGCCGAACTCCCTCTGCCGGGTACCAGGCCTCGGCCAACTACAATCCCAAACGGAACAGGATTTCTTCCAGATGCAAGCTGCCACAAGCTGGAAGCCTGGCTTCCCTTGGAGGGCCAAAGGCCTCCTACAAACTGACATCAGGCACCTGGGCAGCTGACTTTACTTCGCCCTGGAAACAGGCCATCATTTGTGCCCAATTTCCTCTGCCGGGCACTTGGCCTCGGCCACCTACAATCCCGAACGGAACAGGATTTCTTCCAGACGCAAGCGGCCACAAGCTGGAAGCCTGGCTTCCCATGGAGGGCCAAAGGCCTCCTACAAACTGACATCAGGCACCTGGGCAGCTGACTTTACGTCCCCCTGGAAACAGGCCATCCCTTGTGCCCAACTCCCTCTGCCAGGCACCTGGCCTCGGCCACCTACATTCCCGAGCAGAACAGCATTTCTTCAAGATGCAAGCTGCCACAAACTGGAAGACTAGCTTCTCTTGGAGGGCCAAAGGCCTCCTACAAACTGACACCAGGCACCTGGGCAGCTAACTTTACTTACCCCTGGAAACAGGCCATCCTTTGTTCCCAACTCCCTCTGCCGGGCACCTGGCCTCGGCCACCTACAGTCCCGAACGGAACAGCATTTCTTCCAGATGCAAGCTGCCACAAGCTGGAAGCCAGGCTTCCCATGGAGGGCCAAAGGCCTGCTACAAACTGACATCAGACACCTGGGCAGCTGACTTTACTTACCCCTGGAAACAGGCCATCATTTGTGCCCAACTCCCTCTGCCGGGCACCTGGCCTCGGCCACCTACAATCATGAGCAGAACAGCATTTCTTCCAGATGCAAGCTGCCACAAACTGGAAGACTAGCTTCCCTTGGAGGGCCAAAGGCCTCCTACAAACTGACATCAGGCACCTGGGCAGCTGACTTTACTTAGCCCTGGAAACAGGCCATCATTTGTGCCCAACTCCCTCTGCCGGGCACCAGGCCTCGGCCACCTACAATCCCAAACGGAACAGGATTTCTTCCAGATGCAAGCTGCCACAAGCTGGAAGCCTGGCTTCCCATGGAGGGCCAAAGGCCTCCTACAAACTGACATCAGGCACCTGGGCAGGTGACTTTACTTTGCCCTGGAAACAGGCCATCATTTGTGCCCAATTTCCTCTGCCGGGCACTTGGCCTCGGCCACCTACAATCCCGAACGGAACAGGATTTCTTCCAGATGCAAGCTGCCACAAGCTGGAAGCCTGGCTTCCCATGGAGGGCCAAAGGCCTTCTACAAACTGACATCAGGCACCTGGGCAGCTGACTTTACTTCCCCCTGGAAACAGGCCATCCTTTGTGCCCAACTCCCTCTGCCAGGCACCTGGCCTCGGCCACCTACAATCCCGAGCAGAACAGCATTTCTTCAAGATGCAAGCTGCCACAAACTGGAAGACTAGCTTCTCTTGGAGGGCCAAAGGCCTCCTACAAACTGACACCAGGCACCTGGGCAGCTGACTTTACTTACCCCTGGAAACAGGCCATCCTTTGTTCCCAACTCCCTCTGCCGGGCACCTGGCCTCGGCCACCTACAGTCCTGAACGGAACAGCATTTCTTCCAGATGCAAGCTGCCACAAGCTGGAAGCCAGGCTTCCCATGGAGGGCCAAAGGCCTGCTACAAACTGACATCAGACACCTGGGCAGCTGACTTTACTTACCCCTGTAAACAGGCCATCATTTGTGCCCAACTCCCACTGCCGGGCACCTGGCCTCGGCCACCTACAATCATGAGCAGAACAGCATTTCTTCCAGATGCAAGCTGCCACAAACTGGAAGACTAGCTTCCCTTGGAGGGCCAAAGGCCTCCTACAAACTGACATCAGGCACCTGGGCAGCTAACTTTACTTACCCCTGGAAACAGGCCATCCGTTGTTCCCAACTCCCTCTGCCGGGCACCTGGCCTCGGACACGTACAATCCCAAACGGAACAGGATTTCTTCCAGATGCAAGCTGCCACAAACTGGAAGACTAGCTTCCCTTGCAGGGCTAAAGGCCTCCTACAAACTGACATCAGGCACCTGGGCAGCTGACTTTACTTACCCCTGGAAACAGGCCATCTTTGTGCCCAACTCCCTCTGCCGGGCACCTGGCCTCGGCCACCTACAATCCCGAATGGAACAGGATTTCTTCCAGATGCAAGCTGCCACAAACTGGAAGAGTAGTTTCCCTTGAAGGGCCAAAGGCCTCCTACAAACTGACATCAGGCACCTGGGCAGCTGACTTTACTTACCCCTGGAAACAGGCCATCATTTGTGCCCAACTCCCTCTGCCGGGCACCAGGCCTCGGCCACCTACAATCCCAAACGGAACAGGATTTCTTCCAGATGCAAGCTGCCACAAGCTGGAAGCCTGGCTTCCCATGGAGGGCCAAAGGCCTCCTACAAACTGACATCAGGCACCTGGGCAGCTGACTTTACTTACCCCTGGAAACAGGCCATCCTTTGTTCCCAACTCCCTCTGCCGGGCACCTGGCCTCGGCCACCTACAATCTTGAACGGAATAGGATTTTTTCCAGATGGAAGCTGCATTGAACAGGAAGACTAGCATCCCTTGGAGGGCCAAAGGCCTCCTACAAACTGACATCAGGCACCTGGGCAGCTGACTTTACTTACCCCTGGAAACAGGCCATCCTTTCTGACCAACTCCCTCTGCCGGGCACCTGGCCTCGGCCACCTACAATCTTGAACGGAATAGGATTTTTTCCAGATGGAAGCTGCATTGAACAGGAAGACTAGCATCACTTGGAGAGCCAAAGGCCTGCTACAAACTGACATCAGGCACCTGGGCAGCTGACTTTACTTACCCCTGGAAACAGGTTCTCATTTGTGCCCAACTCCCACATCCGGGCACCAGGCCTCGGTCACCTACGATCCCAAACGGAACAGGATTTCTTCCAGATGCAAGCTGCCACAAACTGGAAGCCTGGCTGCTCTTGGAGGGCCAATGGCCTCCTACAAACTGACATCAGGCACCTGGGCAGCTGACTTTACTTACCCCTGGAAACAGGCCATCATTTGTGCCCAACTCCCTGTGCCGGGCACCAGGCCTCGGCCACCTACAATCCCAAACGGAACAGGATTTCTTCCAGATGCAAGCTGCCACAAGCTGGATGCCTGGCTTCCCATGGAGGGCCAAAGGCCTCCTAAAAACGGACATCAGGCACCTGGGCAGCTGACTTTACTTACCCCTGGAAACAGGCCATCATTTGTGCCCAACTCCCTCTGCCGGGCACCTGGCCTCGGCCACCTACAATCGGGAACGGAACAGGATTTCTTCCAGATGCAAGCTGCCACAAGCTGGAAGCCTGGCTTCCCATGGATGGCCAAAGGCCTCCTACAAACTGACATCAGGCACCTGGGCAGCTGACTTTACTTACCCCTTGAAACAGGCCATCCTTTGTTCCCTACTCCTTCAGCAGGGCACCCGGCTCCGGCCACCTACAACCCCGAAAGGAACAGGATTTCTTCCAGATGCAAGCTGCCACAAGCTGGAAGCCTGGCTTCCCTTGGAGGGGCAAAGGCCTCCTACAAACTGACATCAGGCACCTGGGCAGCTGACTTTACTTACCCCTGGAAACAGGCCATCCTTTGTGCCCAACTCCCTCTGCCGGGCACCAGGCCTCGGCCACCTACAATCCCGAACGGAACAGGATTTCTTCAAGATGCAAGCTGCCACAAACTGGAAGACTTGCTTCCCTTAGGGGGCCAAAGGCCTCCTACAAACTGACATCAGGCACCTGGGCAGCTGACTTTACTTACCTCTGGAAACAGGCCATCCTTTGTGCCCAACTCCCTCTGCCGGGCAGCAGGCCTCGGCCACCTACATTCCCAAATAGAACAGGATTTCTTCCAGATGCAAGCAGCCACAAACATGAAGAGTTGCTTCCCTTGGAGGGCCAAAGGCCTCCTACAAACTGACATCAGGCACCTGGGCAGCTAACTTTACTTACCCCTGGAAACAGGCCATTCTTTGTTCCCAACTCCCTTAGCCGGACACCAGGCCTCGGCCACCTACGATCCCAAACGGAACAGGATTTCTTCCAGATGCAAGCTGCCACAAACTGGAAGCCTGGCTGCTCTTGGAGGGCCAATGGCCTCCTACAAACTGACATCAGGCACCTGGGCAGCTGACTTTACTTACCCCTGGAAACAGGCCATCATTTGTGCCCAACTCCCTCTGCCGGGCACCAGGCCTCGGCCACCTACAATCCAAAACGGAACAAGATTTCTTCCAGATGCAAGCTGCCACAAGCTGGAAACTAGCTTCCCTTGGAGGGCCAAAGGCCTCCTACAAACTGACATCAGGCACCTGGGCAGCTGACTTTACTTACCCCTGGAAACAGGCCATCATTTGTGCCCAACTCCCTCTGCCGGGCACCTGGCCTCGGCCACCTACAATCGGGAACGGAACAGGATTTCTTCCAGATGCAAGCTGCCACAAGCTGGAAGCCTGGCTTCCCATGGAGGGCCAAAGGCCTCCTACAAACTGACATCAGGCACCTGGGCAGCTAAATTTACTTACCTCTTGAAACAGGCCATCCTTTGTTCCCAACTTCCTCTGCTGGGCACCTGGCCTCGGCCACCTACAATCCCGATCGGAATAGGATTTCTTCCAGATGCAAGCTGCCACAAGCTGGAAGACTAGCTTCCATGGAGGGCCAAAGGCCTCCTACAAACTGACATCAGGCACCTGGGCAGCTGACTTTACTTACCCCTGGAAACAGGCCATCTTTGTGCCCAACTCCCTCTGCCCGACACCAGGCCTCGGCCACCTACAATCCCGAATGGAACAGGATTTCTTCCAGATGCAAGCTGCCACAAACTGGAAGACTGCTTTCCCTTGGAGGGCCAAAGGCCTTCTACAAACTGACATCAGGCACCTGGGCAGCTGACTTTACTTACCCCTGGAAACAGGCCATCCTTTGTGCCCAACTCTTTCTGCCGGGCACCTGGCATCGGACACCTACAATCCCGAACGGAACAGGATTTCTTCGCGATGCAAGCTGCCAGAATCTGGAAGACTAGTTTCCCTTGAAAAGCCAAAGGCCTACTACAAACTGACATCAGGCACCTGGGCAGCTGACTTTACTTACCCCTGGAAACAGGCCATCATTTGTGCCCAACTCCCTCTGCCGGGCACCAGGCCTCGGCCACCTACGATCCCAAACGGAACAGGATTTCTTCAAGATGCAAGATACCACAAGCTGGAAGCCTGGCTGCTCTTGGAGGGCCAAAGGCCTCCTACAAACTGACATCAGGCACCTGGGCAGCTGACTTTACTTACCCCTGGAAACAGGCCATCATTTGTGCCCAACTCCCTCTGCCAGGCACCTGGCCTCGGCCACCTACAATCCCGAATGGAACAGGATTTCTTCCAGATGCAAGCTGCCACAAACTGGAAGACTAGTTTCCCTTGAAAAGCCAAAGCCTACTACAAACTGACATCAGACACCTGGGCAGCTGACTTTACTTACCCCTGGAAACAGGCCATCCTTTGTGCCCAACTCCCTCTGCCGGGCACCCGGCTCCGGACACCTACAATGCCGAACGGAACAGGATTTCTTCCAGATGCAAGCTGCCACAATCTGGAAGCCTGGCTTCCCATGGAGGGCCAAAGGCCTGCTACAAACTGACATCAGGCACCTGGGCAGCTGACTTTACTTACCCCTGGAAACAGGCCATCATTTGTGCCCAACTCCCTCTGCCGGGCACCTGGCCTCGACAACCTACAATCATGAGCAGAACAGCATTTCTTCAAGATGCAAGCTGCCACAATCTGGAAGACTAGCTTCCCATGGAGGGCCAAAGGACTCCTACAAACTGAAATGAAGCACCTGGGCAGCTAACTTTACTTACCCCTGGAAACAGGCCATCCTTCGTGCCCATCTACCCCTGCCGGGCACCTGGCCTCGGCCACCTACAATCCCGAACGGAACAGGATTACTTCCAGATGCAAGCAGCCACAAGCTGGAAGCCTGGCATCCCATGGAGGAACAATAGCCACCTGCAAACTGACATCAGGCACCTGGGCAGCTGACTTTACTTACCCCTGGATACAGGCCATCCTTTGTGCCCAACTCTTTCTGCCGGGCACCTGGCCTCGGACACCTACAATCCCGAACGGAACAGGATTACTTCCAGATGCAAGCAGCCACAAGCTGGAAGCCTGGCATCCCATGGAGGAACAATAGCCACCTGCAAACTGACATCAGGCACCTGGGCAGCTGACTTTACTTACCCCTGGAAACAGGCCATCCTTTGTGCCCAACTCCGTCTGCCGGGCACCAGGCCTCGGCCACCTATAATCCCGAATGGACAGGATTTCTTCCAGATGCAAGCTGCCACAAGCTGGAAGCCTGGCTTCCCTTGGAGGGCCAAAGGCCTCCTACAAACTGACATCAGGCACCTGGGCAGCTGACTTTACTTACCCCTGGAAACAGGCCATCATTTGTGCCCAATTCCCTGTGCTGGGCAGCAGGCCTCGGCCACCTACAATCCCAAACGGAACAGGATTTCTTCAAGAAGCAAGCTGCCACAAGCTGGAAGCCTGGCTTCCCTTGGAGGGCCAAAAACCTCCTACAAACTGACATCAGGCACCTGGGCAGCTGACTTTACTTACCCCTGGAAACAGGCCATCCTTTGTTCCCAACTCCCTCTGCCGGGCACCTGGCCTCGGCCACCTACAATCCCGAACGGAACAGCATTTCTTCCAGATGCAAGCTGCCACAAGCTGGAAGCCAGGCTTCCCATGGAGGGCCAAAGGCCTGCTACAAACTGACATCAGACACCTGGGCAGCTGACTTTACTTACCCCTGGAAACAGGCCATCATTTGTGCCCAACTCCCTCTGCCGGGCACCTGGCCTCGGCCACCTACAATCCCAAATGGAACACGATTTCTTCCAGATGCAAGCTGCCACAAACTGGAAGACTAGTTTCCCTTGAAGGGCCAAAGGCCTCCTACAAACTGACATCAGGCACCTGGGCAGCTGACTTTACTTAGCCCTGGAAACAGGCCATCATTTGTGCCCAACTCCCTCTGCTGGGCACCAGGCCTCGGCCACCTACAATCCCGAACGGAACAGGATTTCTTCAAGATGCAAGCTGCCACAAGCTGGAAGCCTGGCTTCCCATGGAGGGCCAAAGGCCTCCTACAAACTGACATCAGGCACCTGGGCAGCTGTCTTTACTTACCCCTGGAAACAGGCCATCCTTTGTGCCCAACTCCCTCTGCCGGGCACCCGGCTTCGGGAACCTACAATCTTGAACGGAATAGGATTTTTTCCAGATGGAAGCTGCATTGAACAGGAAGACTAGCATCACTTGGAGAGCCAAAGGCCTGCTACAAACTGACATCAGGCACCTGTGCAGCTGACTTTACTTACCCCTGGAAACAGGTTCTCATTTGTGCCCAACTCCCTCTGCCGGGCAGCAGGCCTCGGCCACCTACATTCCCAAATAGAACAGGATTTCTTCCAGATGCAAGCAGCCACAAACATGAAGAGTTGCTTCCCTTGGAGGGCCAAAGGCCTCCTACAAACTGACATCAGGCACCTGGGCAGCTAACTTTACTTACCCCTGGAAACAGGCCATTCTTTGTTCCCAACTCCCTTAGCCGGACACCAGGCCTCGGCCACCTACGATCCCAAACGGAACAGGATTTCTTCCAGATGCAAGCTGCCACAAACTGGAAGCCTGGCTGCTCTTGGAGGGCCAATGGCCTCCTACAAACTGACATCAGGCACCTGGGCAGCTGACTTTACTTACCCCTGGAAACAGGCCATCATTTGTGCCCAACTCCCTCTGCCGGGCACCAGGCCTCGGCCACCTACAATCCAAAACGGAACAAGATTTCTTCCAGATGCAAGCTGCCACAAGCTGGAAGACTAGCTTCCCTTGGAGGGCCAAAGGCCTCCTACAAACTGACATCAGGCACCTGGGCAGCTGACTTTACTTACCCCTGGAAACAGGCCATCATTTGTGCCCAACTCCCTCTGCCGGGCACCTGGCCTCGGCCACCTACAATCGGGAACGGAACAGGATTTCTTCCAGATGCAAGCTGCCACAAGCTGGAAGCCTGGCTTCCCATGGAGGGCCAAAGGCCTCCTACAAACTGACATCAGGCACCTGGGCAGCTAAATTTACTTACCTCTTGAAACAGGCCATCCTTTGTTCCCAACTTCCTCTGCTGGGCACCTGGCCTCGGCCACCTACAATCCCGATCGGAATAGGATTTCTTCCAGATGCAAGCTGCCACAAGCTGGAAGACTAGCTTCCATGGAGGGCCAAAGGCCTCCTACAAACTGACATCAGGCACCTGGGCAGCTGACTTTACTTACCCCTGGAAACAGGCCATCTTTGTGCCCAACTCCCTCTGCCCGACACCAGGCCTCGGCCACCTACAATCCCGAATGGAACAGGATTTCTTCCAGATGCAAGCTGCCACAAACTGGAAGACTGCTTTCCCTTGGAGGGCCAAAGGCCTTCTACAAACTGACATCAGGCACCTGGGCAGCTGACTTTACTTACCCCTGGAAACAGGCCATCCTTTGTGCCCAACTCTTTCTGCCGGGCACCTGGCATCGGACACCTACAATCCCGAACGGAACAGGATTTCTTCGCGATGCAAGCTGCCAGAATCTGGAAGACTAGTTTCCCTTGAAAAGCCAAAGGCCTACTACAAACTGACATCAGGCACCTGGGCAGCTGACTTTACTTACCCCTGGAAACAGGCCATCATTTGTGCCCAACTCCCTCTGCCGGGCACAAGGCCTCGGCCTCCTACGATCCTAAACGGAACAGGATTTCTTCAAGATGCAAGATACCACAAGCTGGAAGCCTGGCTGCTCTTGGAGGGCCAAAGGCCTCCTACAAACTGACATCAGGCACCTGGGCAGCTGACTTTACTTACCCCTGGAAACAGGCCATCGTTTTAGCCCAACTCCCTGTGCCGGGCACCAGGTCTCGGCCACCTACAATCCCAAACGGAACAGGATTTCTTCCAGATGCAAGCTGCCACAAGCTGGAAGCCTGGCTTCCCTTGGAGGGCCAAAGGCCTCCTACAAACTGACATCAGGCACCTGGGCAGCTGACTTTACTTCGCCCTGGAAACAGGCCATCATTTGTGCCCAATTTCCTCTGCCGGGCACTTGGCCTCGGCCACCTACAATCCCGAACGGAACAGGATTTCTTCCAGATGCAAGCTGCCACAAGCTGGAAGCCAGGCTTCTCATGGAGGGCCAAAGGCCTGCTACAAACTGACATCAGACACCTTGGCAGCTGACTTTACTAACCCTTGGAAACAGGCAATCATTTGTTCCCTACTCCCTCAGCAGGGCACCCGGCTCCGGACACCTACAATCCCGAACGAAACAGGATTTCTTCCAGATGCAAGCTGCCACAAGCTGGAAGCCTGGCTTCCCTTGGAGGGCCAAAGGCCTCCTACAAACTGACATCAGGCACCTGGGCAGCTGACTTTACTGAGCCCTGGAAACAGGCCATCATTTGTGCCCAATTTCCTCTGCCGGGCACCTGGCCTCGGCCACCTACAATCCCGAACGGAACAGGATTTCTTCCAGATGCAAGCTGCCACAAGCTGGAAGCCTGGCTTCCCATGGAGGGCCAAAGGCCTTCTACAAACTGACATCAGGCACCTGGGCAACTGACTTTACATACCCCTGGAAACAGGCCATCCTTTGTGCCCAACTCCCTCTGCCAGGCACCTGGCCTCGGCCACCTACAATCCCGAGCAGAACAGCATTTCTTCAAGATGCAAGCTGCCACAAACTGGAAGACTAGCTTCTCTTGGAGGGCCAAAGGCCTCCTACAAACTGACACCAGGCACCTGGGCAGCTAACTTTACTTACCCCTGGAAACAGGCCATCCTTTGTTCCCAACTCCCTCTGCCGGGCACCTGGCCTCGGCCACCTACAATCCCGAACGGAACAGCATTTCTTCCAGATGCAAGCTGCCACAAGCTGGAAGCCAGGCTTCCCATGGAGGGCCAAAGGCCTGCTACAAACTGACATCAGGCACCTGGGCAGCTGACTTTACTTACCCCTGGAAACAGGCCATCATTTGTGCCCAACTCCCTCTGCCGGGCACCTGGCCTCGGCCACCTACAATCATGAGCAGAACAGCATTTCTTCAAGATGCAAGCTGCCACAAACTGGAAGACTAATTTCCCTTGAAGGGCCAAAGGCCTCCTACAAACTGACATCAGGCACCTGGGCAGCTGACTTTACTTACCCCTGGAAACAGGCCATCATTTGTGCCCAACTCCCTCTGCCGCGCACCAGGCCTCGGCCACCTACAATCCCAAACGGAACAGGATTTCTTCCAGATGCAAGCTGCCACAAGCTGGAAGCCTGGCTTCCCATGGAGGGCCAAAGGCCTCCTACAAACTGACATCAGGCACCTGGGCAGCTGTCTTTACTTACCCCTGGAAACAGGCCATCATTTGTGCCAAACTCCCTCTGCTGGGCATCCGGCTCCGGCCACCTACAATCCCGAACGGAACAGGATTTCTTCCAGATGCAAGCTGCCACAAGCTGGAAGCCTGGCTTCCCTTGGAGGGCCAAAGGCCTCCTACAAACTGACATCAGGCACCTGGGCAGCTGACTTTACTTACCCCTGGAAACAGGCCATCCTTTCTGACCAACTCCCTCTGCCGGGCACCTGGCCTCGGCCACCTACAATCTTGAACGGAATAGGATTTTTTCCAGATGGAAGCTGCATTGAACAGGAAGACTAGCATCACTTGGAGAGCCAAAGGCCTGCTACAAACTGACATCATGCACCTGGGCAGCTGACTTTACTTACCCCTGGAAACAGGTTCTCATTTGTGCCCAACTCCCACATCCGGGCACCAGGCCTCGGTCACCTACGATCCCAAACGGAACAGGATTTCTTCCAGATGCAAGCTGCCACAAGCTGGAAGCCTGGCTTCCCATGGAGGGCCAAAGGCCTCCTACAAACTGACATCAGGCACCTGGGCAGCTGACTTTACTTACCCCTGGAAACAGGCCATCCTTTGTTCCCAACTCCTGCAGCAGGGCACCTGGCCTCGGCCACCTACAATCCCAAACGGAACAGGATTTCTTCAAGATGCAAGCTGCCACAAGCTAGAAGCCTGGCTTCCCATGGAGGGCCAAAGGCCTGCTACAAACTGATTCAAGGCACCTGGGCAGCTGACTTTACTAACCCCTGGAAACAGGCCATCATTTGTGCCCAACTCCCTCTGCCGGGCACCTGGCCTCGGCCACCTTCAATCCCGAATGGAACAGGATTTCTTCCAGATGCAAGCTGCCACAAACTGGTAGACTTGCTTCCCTTGGATGGCCAAAGGCCTCCTACAAACTGACATCAGGCACCTGGGCAGCTGACTTTACTTACCCCTTGAAACAGGCCATCCTTTGTTCCCTACTCCTTCAGCAGGGCACCCGGCTCCGGCCACCTACAACCCCGAAAGGAACAGGATTTCTTCCAGATGCAAGCTGCCACAAGCTGGAAGCCTGGCTTCCCTTGGAGGGGCAAAGGCCTCCTACAAACTGACATCAGGCACCTGGGCAGCTGACTTTACTTACCCTGGAAACAGGCCATCCTTTGTGCCCAACTCCCTCTGCCGGGGCACCAGGCCTCGGCCACCTACAATCCCGAACGGAACAGGATTTCTTCAAGATGCAAGCTGCCACAAACTGGAAGACTTGCTTCCCTTGGAGGGCCAAAGGCTTCCTACAAACTGACATCAGGCACCTGGGCAGCTAACTTTACTTACCCCTGGAAACAGGCCATTCTTTGTTCCCAACTCCCTTAGCCGGACACCAGGCCTCGGCCACCTACGATCCCAAACGGAACAGGATTTCTTCCAGATGCAAGCTGCCACAAACTGGAAGCCTGGCTGCTCTTGGAGGGCCAATGGCCTCCTACAAACTGACATCAGGCACCTGGGCAGCTGACTTTACTTACCCCTGGAAACAGGCCATCATTTGTGCCCAACTCCCTGTGCCGGGCACCAGGCCTCGGCCACCTACAATCCCAAACGGAACAGGATTTCTTCCAGATGCAAGCTGCCACAAGCTGGATGCCTGGCTTCCCATGGAGGGCCAAAGGCCTCCTAAAAACGGACATCAGGCACCTGGGCAGCTGACTTTACTTACCCCTGGAAACAGGCCATCATTTGTGCCCAACTCCCTCTGCCGGGCACCTGGCCTCGGCCACCTACAATCGGGAACGGAACAGGATTTCTTCCAGATGCAAGCTGCCACAAGCTGGAAGCCTGGCTTCCCATGGATGGCCAAAGGCCTCCTACAAACTGACATCAGGCACCTGGGCAGCTGACTTTACTTACCCCTTGAAACAGGCCATCCTTTGTTCCCTACTCCTTCAGCAGGGCACCCGGCTCCGGCCACCTACAACCCCGAAAGGAACAGGATTTCTTCCAGATGCAAGCTGCCACAAGCTGGAAGCCTGGCTTCCCTTGGAGGGGCAAAGGCCTCCTACAAACTGACATCAGGCACCTGGGCAGCTGACTTTACTTACCCCTGGAAACAGGCCATCCTTTGTGCCCAACTCCCTCTGCCGGGCACCAGGCCTCGGCCACCTACAATCCCGAACGGAACAGGATTTCTTCAAGATGCAAGCTGCCACAAACTGGAAGACTTGCTTCCCTTAGGGGGCCAAAGGCCTCCTACAAACTGAC